>NW_027528362.1:8537983-8690203 GCF_008692635.1 Crocuta crocuta | reverse complement strand
TCTGATCTGCTTTTATGACTTTACTCAGTAGAAAAACCTATATGACTTGTTTTTAGGGAAAAAAGCATTTTTAAAAAATTTTTTAGAAATAGTGTGAGCAGGGGAGAGGGGAACAGGGAGAGAGAATCTTAAGCTGGCTCTATGTTCAGTGTGGAGCCTGATGTGGAGGGCTTGATCCCATGATCCTGGGATCATGACCTAAGCCAAAATCAAGAGCCAGATGCTCAACCTACTGAGCCACTCAGGTACCCGTAGGTAAATAAAACATTTTTTAAAACACTGCAGATAGTAAAGATTCTCTCTCCAAAATAATATTCAGAATATTATCCAGTAGAAGAAGTCCAGAAGACCTGATTCAAAACTAATGCAAGCACCTGGTATTTTAAAAGACTTGAAAAATCAATTATTAATCTTTGTTTTTCGGATGCGAAAACTGAGGTATTGGGGTTAAATATCTTTCCCAGAGTCACATAGTTACCAAACATTGGAGCAGAGATTCAAATTCAGGCAGCTGACATCAGAACTTATGGTATTAAACTTGACTTTAAACTGTACCTATTTATATGTAAATCTTGCTGTCTCAATGCGGAAACATATCAAATTTTTAACAATGAACTCAGTATTCCCTTCCGTCAAAAAAGTCCTCGGCACACCAATTATATAGTTAGACACATGGTCCTGTGGTCCTGCCCACCATACCTAGGTCCAGTCATGTTCTAGTGCAAGTGACTTTACACTGTAAGGTTCTCTTGGTGAACCGTTAATTCATTAGAGCATGACTGTATCTTAAGTGTTGCATTATCCCTTGCAAACAACATTGTGCATCGATGCGATGCATAGGAGGAAATTAATCCCGATGCCTTTTAAGTGCTACCAGAAAAGATTGAGCTGTGTTAATGGAAAAGTGCCCTCAGTTTGAGAGAGGACCATTGCGGTGTTTGAATCAAGCTTGTAGCCTTGGGGGTTACATCTGAGGACTTTTTTTTTTTTTTTTTTCCATAATATTCTAAGGGCTGATGACTTGGCCCCTCCTAATCCTTTAGAGAATAAAATTAAATGTTTTCCACTTTTCCAGTGGAGTAAGCTGGGTTTTATTGTGCTTTCTCAATCATTGTCACACTAGTGATCCCTTCTAAAATGAATTTGTTCTGGAAAAGAATGGGCCAGGCGCCTCTGCGGAGGAATACAATAGTAGAGTATTTTGAAATAATTGTAAAGCAAAACAGATAATCGTGTTTTCAAGCTCTTTGAAATATATATGTAAAATGTTATGTGCCTGAGGTTGAATAAAACGATAGTTATAGTCATTACCCAGTAATGTGCCAATTATAGATAGCATTGTGTGTGTAAGTTCTCTATTATACAATCGGAAAGGGAAGAAAATGGATTATCATCATTTAAATAATTTGATTTGCTTCGTTCATCTTTTGAGTTATCTTTTCATAAAATTAGATGCTGTGTTATTCCTTTCTGGAGAGTGGAATGGTATGAGTGAAGAGAATGTTTTCAGGTTAATCAATGCTGACAAGGATATAATACTTAATAAAAAAAAAAAAAAAAGTGGGCAGGGTGGGGGCTGAGGGGTAGACAACTGAAGACCTGATTGAAATTATTAGTTGCCAGAAAAATACCTATTGACTTTTTATGTTTTTAGAAGTCCTTCTATTAGTTTCCAAAAATACAGCTGTTTACAGTGATTGATAAGTTCTCTTGCTTTTAAGCTTATTCGCATCCATTAGTTGTGCCTTTTTCCCCTGTTAAAAATCTGAAGCTGTCAGATTGAAGTAGTGTGATCAGCTAATGTTCTTGCCAGATTCAAAGCGTGTCCCCAGGGGTGGCAAAAGTATTCTAAATCGCAAAGAAATGGCTTTTTAAATGCTGCCTGTTGACACTGGTCATTCTGCTTACTTTATTGGAAATGTTGAAATAGATCTCGGGCAATTATAGAAACTGTGTTTAACCAGGCTTTGATGATCAATTTCCTCTAAGTAGTTCATTTTTAGACCAAACCCAGAGATCTGAAATCCACTGTATTTTGCAAGGACTTTTATTTAAAATAGTACATGACTTTATTTTCAAGATTGGTTAAATCGTTTTCTGGTTTTCACTTCAAATTGATTGATGATCCTGGACTTTGTTCCCTCTAGTATTTGATTATTATCTTTCAAACTGTTTGTTCCCCATATAATAGTTCCACAGTTTCTGTTGATCACATGAGATATGTTTTGTATGAACAAAGGGCAAAGGTTGGAGGGGGAGTGAATGGTTTCTAAAATGTAAAATTCAAGAAAACTGAACGTTAAAAGTGATTGCCAGTATATCTCGTACAGGGTGCAGAACTCAGATGCTCTTATAAAAACAATAGAACAAATCATATCATCCCCCCGTCCTCACTGAAATATTTTTACACAAATTACATCAGGTTAAAAGACACACAGACAGACAAACAAGCAAGATAAGCTTAATAAGAACAACGACAACAGAAGTCCCAAGGAGAGAAGAAGTGTGATGTGAGCATAGATACAAAGATACTGAGATCACGGAAGCCGGGAGTGCAGTCATACAGATGGTAGGGCCTCCAAAGGAGATTTTGCACTACATCTTATTCATTGTACAAATTAAATTAGTAAGCACATTGGGAATGGAAGGCAATTAAATACACAGTTTTGTTACCTGTTGCCTCAGAGAGATTTCTCTGAGGAAGGGGCATCTCTGTAAAGCCGTCAAGAACATGTCCAAGTTCACCAGGGAAAAAGAGTGTTGCAAACAGAAGGGATGACATTTGTGACAGCTCAGAAGCGAGAAGAGCATGACTTGAAAAGGAAAAGAAAAGGCTCAAAGTAGAGAAGAGAGCATTTCCAGAAATAAGGCTGGAAAGGTGACTTTGAGGTACATTTACACCATATTGTAAATCCCCAACTGTAGTGGCTCAGTCAGTTAAGCAACCCAGTTTGACTCAGTCCATGATCTCGCAGCTCATGAGTTCAAGCCCCATGTCATGCTCTAGGCTGACAGCTCAAAACTTGGAGCCTTCTTTGGATTCTGTGTCTCCCTCTCTCTCGGCCCTCCCTTGCTCACACTCTGTCTCTCTGTCTCTCAAAAATAAATGAATGTTAAAAAAAAGTTAAAAAAAAAAATCTCCAACTGTGTTCTTAAAGTAATAAGAAGACACTGCAAGTTTTTCTTTAAATGTTTATTTAATTTGAGAGAGAGAGAGAGAGAATGAGGCAGAGAGAAAGGGAGAGAGAGAATCCCAAGCAGGCTCCAACATGTCCCAAGCACGCCACAGGGCTCGATCTTCCGACTGCGAGATCAGAACCTGAGAGGATATCAAGAGTTGGATGCTCAACTGACTGAGGTACCCAGGTGCCCCGAAGCTTCTGTAAGAATTAAGAAGAACAATGATGTGATCACATTTGCCTTTTTAAAAGCCCATTCTGGCTTCTGTGTGGAGACTAGCATTTATTAAGGTTAAGAATGATTATGGGTGACACATAAGGAGACTTAAGTGGCCTTTGTTGAAATGATGTGCTGGAGAGTTTATTAGTTTCCTTGGGATGCCATTACAAGGTGCTGCAAACTGGGTGGCTTAAACAACATGATGTTGTTCAGGAGTCTAGAAATCTGAAATCAAGATGTCAGCAGGGTGGTGCTCTCTCAGGAGTTTCTAGAGGTGAACCTATTCTGTGACTTCCTCTTCACTTGGAGGGTTGCTGGCCATCCTTGGCATTCTGTGGCTTAGAGGTGTATCACTCCTACCTGTCTCCATCATCACATAGTGTTTTACTCATGTGTCTTCACATTATCTTCCTCATGCATGGCTGCCTCTGCATCTCTTCTCTTCCTATAAGGACACCAGTCATATTGGTTTGGGGCCCGTCCAAATGACCTCATCTTAACTAGTTACATCTGCAGAATTCCTCTTCCAAATAAGGCCGCATTCACAGGTATCAGGGTTTAGGATTTGAACATATCTTGGGGGGGGATCATTTACCCATAATAGAGGGCTTTGCAAGGAAATGAGATGATAGGTAGTTGAAAGGAACCATGAACAGATTTTCAAATATATGTTTGGAGGTAGACTCAACAGGACTTGGTGATTGAGTGGGATTTGAAAGATTGGGTAGAGTTACGGTTGACTTCCAAGTTTCTGACATGCGTAATAGATGATGATGCCGTTTGTTGAGACAGGAAATTCAATGGATCAAATGAGTATTGGGGTGAGCACGGGTTCATTTTTGACATGCCACGTTTGACCCATCTGTGAAATTTTCTTATGAAACTGTATGTAGACTTGGTGACTAAAAAAATGCCTTTTGTTATTTAAAATGAGAGATCTGGGCCGGAGATATAAACATGAGAGTCATGTGTATATAAATGCTAATTAAAGCTTTGAAAGTAGATAACATTCTCCATCAAGACAATAATTTAGTCAGAAGGAAAGAAATCCTAATATCAACATTAAACATTTAAAAGGCCAAAACAAACTAGTATTTCTGGTCAAGACGGACAAATGAGAACCAGTTAACCCTGACATATGAAATAATGAACAAACAGAAAATAGAATATTTGAAACGATGGTTTGTAAGACATGGAACACCAGGTAGTCAAGGACAATAAGGTCCAGACGGAGCAGTAAGGCAAGAAAAATAATGAAAAGCCTTACAGGTTAGACAGAAAGATGTAAATTGAGACGAGCTTCAGACAATATAATGATCTCCGTGAACAGCTTAATGGCATGGAGTCCTAAAGAGCTACTAGAGCTAATAGGTGATTTTAGCAAGGTTGCACGATAAAAACTTAGTATACAAAAATCCATTATATTTTTAAACAAATGTTATGAATCACCTGAGATTCTGAAAAAGGATACTATATATAATAGCATAAAATATGAAATACTTAGGAATAAATCTGACAAAATATGTGATAGATGTGTACAGTTTAAATTATAAAACACAACAGAAAAACTAAAAGTAGTAAAAAACTTGCAGAGAGATACAACCTTTTGGGTCAGAAGACTCTCTCTCTCAAAATGAATTAATAAACTTAAAAACATACATATATGTTTATCTATATCTATCTATATATATAGAGAGAGAGAGAGAGAAGAGAAGGAGGAGGGGCAGAGAGGGAGGGAATGAGAGAGAATTCCAAGCAGGCTCTGGGCCCTGGGCTCTCAGCACAAAGCCTGACCCAGAGCTCAGACTTACTCACTGAGCCATAAAACCATGACCTGAGCCAAAACCAAGAGTCAGCCCTCAATCAACTGAGCCCTCAGGCACCCCAGAAGACTCAATATTTTTAAGATAAAAACTACTGCCAGAGCGCCTGTGTGGCTCCGTCAGTTAACTATCTATCTGACTTTGGCTCAGGTCATGATCTCACAGTTTGTGAATACGGGACCCACACAGGGCTCTGTGCTGACAGCTCAGAGCCTGGAGCCTGCTTCAGATTCTATGTCTCCCTCTCTCTCTCTCTCCCTCCCCAGCTTGTACTCTGTCTCTCTGTGTCTCTCAAAAATGAGTAAATGTTAAAAAATATTTTTAAAAAGATAGAAAAATAGATCCATGGACCAAAATAAAGAGTTGAAAAACAGACCCATGCATATACGCACAACTGATTTTAGATAAAGAGGTCAAGAGAATTTGGTTGGAAAGTGTCATCCTTTCAACGAATGGTGCTGGAACAATTTGAGTATTTGTCACAAAATAATTGAGTATGGAGCCATATCTACGCCTATCCATACCGATAACTATCAATGAACTCAAGGTAGATCATAAACCTAAATGAAAGATCACAAACTAAAATATTTAGAAGAAATAAGAAACCATATTAAAAATCTCCGACTTTATCCATAAAATAATAAGGAGCCACTAAATGTTTTAAGAAGAGCAATAATGGGCCATCCGGGTGGCTCAGTCAGTTAAGCATTTGACTTCGGCTCAGGTCATGATCTCACATTTCATGGGTTTGAGGCCTTCATCAGGCTCTGTGCTGACAGCACAGAGTCTGGAGCCAGCTTCAGATTCTGTGTCTCTCTCTCTCTGCCCCTCCTCTGCTCACAGTCTCTCTGTCTCTCTCAAAAATAAATAAAAACATTAACAGTATTTAAAAAAAAAAAAGAAAGAAGAGTAATAATGTGATCAGTTTTGCCTACTCTGCTGGAAAGATACTTAACTCCAGTACCTCAGTTTCCTTATCAGAAAAATAAATTTTAATAATTGATTTTAATTTTTTCAAAACACTCAGCATTCACCTGAGGCTTAAATCAGGTCTGCCTGTCTTTTTTTTTTTTTGCTGGGTGATTTTTCAATAATTGTTTTGGGAGAGAATCTTTAATATCTGTAATTCCTTTAAAAATGCTTCTTCAGTTGTGGTAACATAGGATATAGCACTCAGTGCCAATTTATTATTGAACATTTACAAAAGGAATGTAGCAGGGTTCTTGCACAGAGGGTCATGACACCGAGGATTTTCTTTCCAGGAAGCAACTTTATTCCAGCTGGCATCGCTTAGTAGGGTTCGTACTCAAAGAACTGAGCCCCAAACACCATGTGGCATGGTTTTTTTATATAATTTTTTACTTCTTTGTCTCCCGTATATGGTAACACACAAACATGTAGTCTGATTAATATGGTCTCATGTTATAGGGTTGTGAGGGATGTCATCACATACAAGAACAGCAAGGTTGCCTTGAGACGTTCTTTTTTTCTTTCTTTCATAGGGAGGGGACCCTACCACAGTAAAGCCTCCATAGAGAGGATGAAGCTACAAAACAATGAAACCCTGTAGAAATTCTGTAATGGAGGCTGCCCACTGTGATCTACTGAATCTGAAGGAAAGATCTATTTGAAAAATGCATTTGTATAAGATACATTTGTGTCAAAAATAAGTCCTAAGTCCTTACAAATAGAAGTGTGACTGTATGGTTAGATGTTATTCTGAGATAGTTCAACTTAGAGCTGAACTTTTTTTATAAAGCTTATTGATTTTTGAAAGACAGAGAAAGAGCGAGTGTGAGTTGGGGAGGGGCAGAGAGAGAGAGGGAGACACAGAATCCGAAGCAGGCTCTGGATTCTGAGCTGTCAGCACAGAGCCCAATGTAGGGCTTAAACCCATGAACTGTGAGATCATGACCTGAGCTGAAGTTGGATGTTTATCCGACTGAGCCACCCAGGCGCCCTGAGAGCTGAACTTTCAATCAGCTGCATTTGGCTTAATTGGTCAGAAGTGGCCACAAAACCAAATATGTAATGTGGTATGAACTAACATTACAGACTATTAAGTAATACCGAACAGTAGGGTTCTTGTGAAAATTATTGTGAATTATAGATTTTATTTCAGTTTGGGGCAAAGGCTGAAATAGAAGCAGTTGCATCGATTTTTAGTGAAATTTGACAGATAAAGGAACTAATATCCAAGGCACAGAATGATTAATTCTGGAAATGATTTTCATAGTTCTCTATTGCTTTAAGATCCACCTGCCTATTTTAGAAATTAAAACTTTTCTGGTATTGCCATGTATTTATTCAAAAACTGGTACTCTGTCAAATTTCATTTGTTACTAAAATATTTATGGCACTTCTTTTAAAAACAGTTTCTTTCCTTTAAAAAATTGTTATTTATTTTTGAGAGAGAGAGAGAGACAGAGTGTGAGTAGGGGAGGGTCAGAGAGAGAGGGAGACACAGAATCCGAAGCAGGATCCAGGCTCTGAGCTGTCAGCACAGAGCCCGAAGAGGGGCTTGAACTCACAAACCATGAGATCATGCATGACCTGAGCCAAAGTCGGACACTTAACTGACTGAGCCACTCAGTGCCCCAGTCTATTTTCTTTCAAATGCTCAATGAGTCGATTTTATAATTTTTATAGTTACATTAGTTCATTTTTATGTGAACCTTTTAAACATTTTTATTTTTATCTTCATTTGAGTAGAATTATTTGTATAACCAAAATATTTTAAGTATGCAACCCTGAAGTAAATTGTTTATCTGGACTGGAGGAATTATAGTTGAGGAAAATAGTAGAAATCATACTTGATGGAGTATCTCAGTTTTGATGGGACACCATGACCTTGGAGGAATAACAGACACAAGAGGAACACTTGCTAGATCCCAGGTCTGGGAGGAAGGTGGTTTTAAAGTCCCACCAGTTGGAAGTCTGAGCTTCTAATGTAAATGGCTGCTTTGTACAAAATACGCCTGACCGGGTGGAGCGAAGGGCTGAGGTGCGAAAGGAGAATCAGGTCAGGTAGAAAACAGTAAGGAAGGTCAGTGGAGCTGTGGGGCTATCTTGAAAGCACGAATGAATTTCAACAGAAAGTTGCTGATGGCTTCTCAGGGGAATTTGTAGATAAAATCATAAGCCATGGAGAGATAGGAAAACATTCAGAGTGCTTACCTGGCAGTTTGGAATTTTGGAAGAGTGCCATGAGATCAGAGCATTGGGTACCTAGAGGTACGGAGGCCGTGATGGCTAAAAATGTGCTAAGGCTCTGATGTCTTTGGGCCCACCAGATGGTATAGATGAATAAAAAGAGTGAGCAAATTGGGAATAACTGAGATTCAAGCCGGCAGGTAAAATTCATGCTCTCTCTACAGCCATTCACCAGATTCAGAAGGAAGAAAAAAAAAAGGAAAAAAAAATCTGTGATTTTGGGACAAGTGAATTTTTGATGTGAGGGGAAGGCATCATTTTTACTTTTGTTAAAATACTGTGATGAAAATTATTATGAGTTTGAAAAGATAGGTAGCATTGGAATCATTAAGCAAACTAATTATGATACTCTCCCATAGTGTTAAATCTGGTCTGCAAGTTCAGAACACAGACATTTGGAAATGGCTTTATCCTTTCAGCATTTAACACTGGGAATGGGGAAGAAAGTGAGAAATTCCAGTGCCTGGGTATTCCCAGGCTAATTTCTAGACAAGTGAGTTTTGATAAGTTCAAGTTTCAGATAAGAACATTTTTCCTTGTCTAGTTGGTTTCTTTAAATGGGCCTGAAATGGAAGGGCCTGAACAAATTAATACTAGCTTGCTTCCATGTGGAGAATTACAGAGATAAGATTTTAGCAAATTGGCATTAAGATTGAGGATGTCCAAGGATTGTTACTTAGAGTTGACTTAAAATATGTGTGTATATGTGTGTGTATTTCTAAAAGATTAGTTCAGAGTTCTTAGTTTTTCTTTATGGCAAATACACAAAATAAATACGAGTAATTGAAGGCATTATATCGACACTTTTCCACTCAAATTTTGTTAAGTAGATATTCCAATAGAAACAAGCTGACATCCTCCCTTCTGCCTTAAACTTAATAGATAGTATCTACATATTTAACGTTTTAAAAGGGAAAACATTTGGATTTCATGTCTTAAAGGTACATGAAGTAATATTTCTCAGCCTAAATCACCCAGATAATTTCTAAACCAATCCCTCCCTTTACTTTGCTTCCACAAGTGCAGCTTTTGATTAATATAATTTAGTTGCCAGTCTCTGAGAACTTTAACCTTCCCGCATTAGAGCGTGCCATGGAATGAAAATTTACTTTTTCATTCTCAAATGTTCTAAACATGGTTTCTGTGGTCAATTTCCTCTCTTCTTCTAAATTTGTTTGGAAGACCTCCTAGGACATAAGTCCTTTGACAAGGGGACCATTTTACCACCAACATTACAAAAGCCCTACTGTTCATAAGGGAAATATCTCCCCCTGAATTCAATCTAACCTCCTTAGTACTCCCATTTAGCCACCTGATAAACCCACTTGAGATATCTTTTGGGGAGAGAGAGGTGCATGGGAACAATAACACTTCCTTTTTGAACAGTTTAATAAAGCTTTGTGAGATTTCAAGATGAAAGATAATGTGTAATGCTGATAGCGCCCTTCCAAAGCTCTGTATTCATGGATCCAATTACTTTTTTGTCATGGTAAAAGCCACAGTGGATATATTAAATGGGAGTGTGGCTTAAGAAGTAAGGCCCAAGAGTCTGGGTATCTGGTTTCTGAGGTTGACTCAACCTCTGCTTTCTTATCTAGCGATGGGTATGCAGCTTAACTTCTTTGCCTCAGTGTCTCCTTCCATAAAATGCCTCACTAATATCCCAGAAACCCTTTTAAAATGACACTGCAAATTGCCACTTAGAATCACATTGTAATTGTCCAGGAAAAAAAAAAAAAATGAGGTGAGTGTTAGCGAAGGGAAATACTATCTTCTGCTTAATTTTAGACTTATCCGGAGTTTTACCTTTTAAAAGTCATGAGATTTCCAGAAGAAGGATGACATTTTCAAAGCCTTGAAGACACTTGTAAAAGGACGCTCTTTCAACTGCTCTGTGTTTCTCAGAAAAGTTTTGACTCTGGCATTCCTCCAGCTTCACTGCCTCCCCCTCCCTCCCCCCTACACTTCCGATTCCAAGTTGAAAAGAATAATTGCAATGTTGGCTTTTCAGATTTTGGAATACTGTCTTGGAGCTGATTTGTTGCATATCATCATTATCAATTGATGCAGATCAGATTTCATTACATCGTATTTGCTTATGTGGTTACTGACTGGAGGTATTCGATCCCCAAACACTCAAAATGAGTCATGCAACTGTGAAATAATTGATTAGGAATCTGTGGAAGTATTCCATTTTATTTGACAGAATTCTAAGGGATAGAACACTGTCATTTATTTATTGATTCCCAGTGTCCTGAGAAAATGTCGATGCCTGAAAGGTGACCTGTGATTGATACCATACTTATAAACTGTTAAAAGAGGAACTGAGTCATATTTAAACATTTTACGAGTCTATTTGAGCAAAGATTAATTCAAATCAAGCAGAACTAACCCGGAAGTGGTTGGGAACACTCCACGGAAAAGAGCTAGGAGAGACGTTTAGAAAGAAGGGGCAGAAGTAAAGCAAGGAAATTATTCGATTGGTTATAGCTTAGGTGGCTGCCTATTTGGGAAAGCCCAGTTGGCTTTCAGGATTGACTGTCCTTAGGTTTCAATTTCATAATCCAGAGGCATTTTAGGCTAAGATTTGAGTTGGCTGACATAGCTACTCAAGCATTTGAGTCACCCCAGTCTAATAACTCTTTGTTTAATTAATTTAAGAGCAATGAATGGTCATAGTCCTAAGATATGCATCCCCGTATTTGTATTTTTCTAGTAATGAGCAGTGTTCTGAGGATACATGTCTTGAAAGATTCTAGCAAACCAAAACACGTTCTTCCTTCCACAGGAGGCTTTGACTGTATTTTGGGAGGCGCTGTTATGAAACATCATAACCTCACTGATATCTTTGTGACCAAATCAAAGATACAGACGTCAAGTGTTTGGCTATGACACATGCATTCAGTCTGATAAATAATTTTTATTACTTATAATAAATTAAAGAAGTTTGAGAACTACTCAGTAAAGGTAAATTAAATATAGATATTTTAAAGTTAGACTATCTGTTCCCAAACTGAGAATCCTAAATTGAATTCTCTCAACAAATACATTTCTAGCATATCAATGATTTTCACAGGATTGTACCTGCAGTGTGCCCTTACCTAACTTCATATTCCAAGGGAAACTTTGGTAAGAAAATTAAAGACTTTAGCTTCCTTTTGGAGATATGAGAATTTATTTAAGTAGCTTTCCTGTAGTCCGAAGATTAGGTAGCTCTGATTAGAACTCTAGATTGAAAATTAGTGGCAATAACCTCTTAACAGAACTCGTCTAAATTTAACTTGGCTTCAAACCAGTAAACTATAGCCTCTACAACTTTGTAGACAGATTATAGCTCATCAGTATGACGGAAAAATCACTGTGGAATTGCTCTGTAATAGTTCTGTTGCTATGCCTATAAATATCATTTTACTGAGAGACTTCCATTTTCTAGCTGCTCAGTTATACTTTCCTGTGTCAAACGAAAGGGCCTCAGGAATATTTGAAATGACAAATTAAAAGAGTCCCAGAAAAACACAGTAAGTCAACACTAAATTATCAGTGGTTCACAAAAGAAAAAAGATATCATTGGATTTCAGGAATATTTTTAAAAATCATGTCTTGCAATTGATTTTAGCTTAATCTCTTTTTATACAAGTCTAAACAGATGAAATGAAATACTTTGAATTCCACTATGCCTAACCTATAGGAAATTAAATATGGATATAATTTATATATTTACATTTACTTATATTATATTACTTATATAAAATATACATATATGTACAATATACTTATATATATTATTTATTTATACATATAATAAAAATAAAAACATTATTTAGGCAAAATAGATACTGTTACCTAAGTAAAAAATTAAAAGGTTGCTAAAAGGGCAGGAAAAGAATGGAATCAGATGTTGTAGCTGGGCAGAGTTTGAGTTTTAGGGGAAAAAGAACAGAAAAGAAAGGAATCTGGAAAACTGTCTTAATTATTTCATATCAAAATGAAGCAAACAGGACTAGATCAGGCAGTGTGACCTCTGCACGTTTCCTTCTGCTTAGTGTCTGTGTAAATACAGCTCATTTCCTATTTACTTTCCTCTTTCTCTGTGGCTTTGTTGTTCTTCAGGTGTGGCCCCGCGTCAGAATATTCAGGTGCTTGATGAAGACAGATATTTTACAGATGATCTGGGTGTACTGCAGGTGTAGGGCCTGGCAGTCTACACATTTAATAAAGTTTCCAAGTGATTCGTGGAAAAAATGCAATGTAAGAACAACTACTAGGAAGCATGTGAGGAGAAACTGTAAGGAACCCAATGACCACCTTCATCCTGTGTCTATTAAGACTTTACTCTTTTTGTTATTTTTAAATGTTTATTCATTTTTGAGAGAGAGAGAAAGAGAGAGAGCATGAGCGGGGGAGGAGCAGAGAAAGAAGGAGACTCAGAACCAAAGCAGGCTCCAAGCTCTGAGCTGAGAGCACAGAGCTGATGCAGGGCTTGAACCCATGACTGCAAGTTCGACACCTAGCTGACTGAGCCACCAAGGTGCCCCACCTGAAAAATTATCTGTCAATCTGTGCCTTATCTCTCATTTTCTTGACATTGTCTTTCACTGAGCAGACTTTTTTTTTTTAATTTTAATAGAATCTAGATGATCAATTATTTATTTCATGGATCCTGCTTTTGGTGTTGTGTCTAAAAAAATCCATCAACATACTCAAGGTGATCTGGGTTTATATCTGTGTTGTCTTCTAGGAGTTTTATAATTTTGTATTTTATGTTCAGGTGTGTGATATTTTAGAGTTAATTTTTCTGGAGGGTGTAAGGTGTATGTCTAGATGATGATGAGTGTTATTTGGCATATGGATGTCCAGTGGTTCGAACACCTTTGCTGAGAGACTGACTTTTCTTCATTATATGGCCTTTACTCCTTTAGCAACGATCAGCTGACTATATCTATGTGGCTCTATTTCTGGGCTTTGTATTCTGTTCCATTGATTTATTTGTCTTATTTCATCAATATCACACTGTCTTGATTACTGTAGTTTTATATCAGCCCTCCAACTTTATCCTTTATCTTCAGTATTATATTGTTTATTCTGAGTCTTTTGCCTCCTCATATAAAATTTAGGATCAAATTTTTTCAATATTCACAAAATAAGTTACTGAGATTTTGATTGGGATTGAATCTATAGATTCAATGTCAAGTTAGGAGAACTGATATCTTAATAAGATGCAATCTTCGTATCCATGGTTATGAGACACCTCTCCACATACTTTGTTCTTTTATTTTATTCATAATAGTTTTCTAAATACTTAATTTAAAAGCATTTTCAGATGTTTTTTATTTATTTCTGAAAGAGAGAGAGAGAGAGACAGCGCGAGCAGGGGAGGGTCAGAGAGAGAGGGAGACACAGAATCTTAAGCAGGCTCCAGGCTCTGGGCTGTCAGCACAGAGCCTGACACGGGGCTCAAACCCGAACCGTGAGATCGTGACCTGAGCCGAACTCGGACACTTAACCAACTAAGCCACCTAGGCACCCCTTTTTAAAGCATTTTAAAAATAGATGGTGTATTATAGGGTAATAAAGTTTCTTTTTATCTAGAATAAAATTAAAAGTAGGATTTTGTCTGATATAAAAATCCTGAAAGGTTGTTTCCTTAAGTTCAGCATAAGCACTTAGGTTTCTTATGCTTCAAAGTTTAAAATGAAATAGATTTATTTCCTGGTTAAATAAATGGGCTGGTGTGAGGAGTAAGTGATTCAAATACCTAATCATCTCTATAAATGTCTCTGTGGCAGTAGACAATAAACATCTCAATATGTTTCCTTCCTTCCTTCATCCCTTCCTCCCCTCCTTCCTCCCTCCCCTCCTTCCTTCCTCCCTCCCTCCCCCCTCCCCTCCTTCCTTTCTTCTTTCATTTTCCTTTCTCTTTCCTCCCTGTCTCCTTTCCAGAAGCCGCACTTAACTTGACATCTATGAAGATTGACTATATCACATCTTGTAATGTACATGCTATTTTAATGGTTGTGCAAAGATTATAAGGATTCTCCAGTTTACCTAATTTTATGTAAGTTGTTGGTTGGGACCAAATTTCTGTTTTAAAAGACTATAATAACTACAGTGTGTTGCTTGAAATTCATACAGAACGCTTTGAGATCTACACCAAATTAAGAGTGACTCCTTTGTCTGGATAAGACTACACTTGGAATCATTTAATTACAGCAATACAAAATATTAAGATGCCAAGAAACAAAAATTAATGTGTCACCTCACCCTTTGTTTTACAGGAAGTGCATAGCACCCCCCAAATACTTAAGTAACACATGCATAGCCTTTTTAAAATTCAATATCTTAGGCTTGAATGGTCCATCGTCCCTTCCCTGTGTGAGTCCTATAAGGTTATTCTTCCCTATGACATGACTGTAAGGCCGTTTTTGGAAAAGATCTTAGGTTATCTGGGCATAAACTGTTCCTTTAATTTTGATGTATAAAGGAAATGGACTGTGAAGGTGGGTGTCAGGGAAATATGAAAGAATTGAAATAGATTAAATGATTAGTAAGTGAACTGTCCAGCATAACCACCCAGGATGGCTCTGCCTTTCATTGTTTTTGAGCTATTTTACAACTTAAAGAATTGTAAGACAATGATATTAATGCAAATGAGTTTCTTTAAAAATTATGCAATTGTGTGCAGTGAAATGCAAGTTACCCTGTTAAAAGACATATTTTGCCTGTATGTGGCTTTAAATCTTCCTTTGAAATGGTTGTAACATCTTTCTGTTTCTCTCATGAATTAATGATTTAGGTATAATGTTTGAAATGCATTCATTTTATATCTATATGAACATAATGAAACAGTTTTAATACATTATTATTTATCATTACTATTTAACACCATTTAATTTACCTTCTAGTTCATAAGTATTCCCTTCTTTACTTTCTCATAAGTCATAAAAACTTTGAAAT
The DNA here is from genome assembly GCF_008692635.1 of Crocuta crocuta. Lineage (NCBI taxonomy): Eukaryota > Metazoa > Chordata > Mammalia > Carnivora > Hyaenidae > Crocuta > Crocuta crocuta. Next base: position 8,674,814 of record NW_027528362.1, on the reverse strand, counting down.
TCTTAGCGCATTGACTTAGATTAAGTACTAAAGCATGGACTCTTCCTAAAAGTCCCCTTGAAAATATCATATTCTAGGTAATTTTTGTCACCTCAAATCTATACTAGTAGTTTTTGTTCTGGAACTGGCATCTACTTCAGATTCTGTACCATTTTCTAGTCTCCTATTCTTCATCTTGGTAGATATGAAATACATTTGCTGCATATTTGATATGACCACTATTATTTTGCTATAATTGCTCTAATTCCCATATCACACAGTATTTTTGTAGCACAAGGGTTTCTGGCTGAACTTACAGGTATGTGCTGCTATATATATCCATATCAGTAGGATTTCTTATAACAAATCTAGCCTCTGTAACCCATAAATATCGAGTATATAATAGACAGTCCATATTAATGAAGGTGTCAGCTGTTATTTTGCTGTGGTTGAGTTAAAAATGAGGAAAGGGTGCCTGGGTGGCTCAGTTAGTTAAACATTCAGCTTCAGCTCAGGTCATGATCTCACAGTTCATGGGTTCGAGCCCCACGTCGGGCTCTCTGCTGACAGCTCAGAGCCTGGAGCTGCTTCTGATTCTGTGTCTCCTTGTCTCTCTGACCCTCCCCCATTTGTGCTCTATCTCTCTCTCAAAAATAAATATAAACATTTAAAAAATGAGGGAAAAAACCAGGCATAAAATCAAAAACATAATTTACTTATTAATCATGGTGATAAATAAAAAAAGGAAGGGAGTTAAAAATGATTCCAGAAATGTTACATGTAGAAATGTTAAATCCCTAAAAACTGGGAAGTAAAAGCATTATACTCTTTTTATTAGATAACAAAGATACCTTCTTTGTATGAAAAATCATTTTTGGTAATCCTTAAGAGATTATTTTTCCTGTCGATAGTTTGTTGCAATTATAGACAAACCCAGCCTCTCTCCCCCCACAGAAAATTATAAATGAGCAAGAGGATTAATTCAGTAAAGAAAGATGTCAAGCCTACAGACATGAAGAAAGATCGAATTATGGTCAGGCAGATGAACCAAGTAAAAATCTAGCAGTTGGAATTTATTATAAAAGCAAATAATAAGAGATCATTCAAGAAACAGAAAACTTAAAAATGTTTTGCAGTACGGGATAAAAAGGTTATGGAGAGATACTCTTTGCATCAATAGGAATTGGGAAAACAACTGTCAGAAGATTAAATGTTACTTGTGAGTGTTTAGAAATATGATGGAAATAAATTAGGTAATTCCAGAAAATGTCCCTCACGTGCTTCCCCTGTAAACCACAAAAATCAGTTTGATCCCCCCCCCCTTTTTTTTTTTTCCAAATTTTACAAATTCAGGGCCTTCTTTTATCAGAGCTATGGTGGCCAAAGAAGGGATGCTACCCAAAAGTCAACGTGAATCTACTTTAATTACTTTGGGGTAGTGAAAGCTTAATTGGAAAGCGATGTATAACCTTGAGTTTGTAAATCTGTTACTTTTTACTCATTGTCATCATCAGAACATAAGGCCCTCACAAACCTAAAAGAATTCATTTTAAAGCAGGAAGTTTTGTAAGATGAAGCAGAGAGAGGTAGCCAGGGCCCAACACAATGCATCTAGGAGGTTAAGACTGGAGGAATCATAAGGTAATTTCAGAGAAAATTCTGCCCTTCAGCTATTTTGCCTTTACAATTCTGTCCAGCACGAACATTATTGAGCCATTTGGTATCGTCCTTATGCACCTGAACAGAATGATAAATATCCGTTCCGTATAGGAAAATTTAGATACCTTACCAACTTCTTTCTATATATGCTGAAGCCTGTTGCCTTTTGGTGCCTTTACTCATTTTACACTTGTTTTTAGATTGAGGCTTGATCTGACGGAAATATACACTTGGAAAAACTTTCTCTGCTGTCTCAACATTCCTCATTCATGTATTTGTACAGCTATCAGGATTAGCATGAAAGAGATATTTATTCCAAGATCCCTCTCCTTTTGATGTTGTTTCACTCTGTTTATCCACAATTATTTTCATAACACTTTATTGTGTAGCCACAAACTAGGAACAAGTCTCTGGAAGAAATACTATTCCAAGGCATGGCCATCATTAGGAGACAATAAACTTGTTTTCATTCCAGCATTCTTAGCTTTGTTAAAGGCTAAGTGGAAGAAATTAACATACTGCACGCCTTACAAAGAAAATTGTTTCTAATTATTTTGCTTCTCGAATTATTCTGTGAGGCACTGATTGGACTTTAAATCTGTTTCATATCAGTAACCCTCAGCTAACATAATTTTTCAGTGTTTTGAAAGATAGTCTATTAATTGATATAAGATTATTCTACTAAACAAAAGTAAATAAAATTACTCAAGTAGCCAGAATATTCAAGTAACCATTAATTTTGGTCAGAAATTAAAAGTAGGATGAGCCAAATATCCAAACATCTACCACTTAGCATTCGAATTCTGATTGTCTGCGCCTTTTGGGCAACATACAATTCAGTTTAGAAAAATGTTAAGAAAAGTGAGTGTTTATTATGCTATCATGGGCTGTGGAGGGCACAGTGATAACATCCCAAAGATGTCTAAGTCTTAATACCTGTGCATATTTCACCTTATGTGGCAAAAGGGAATTGGCACATGTGTTGAATGTTAAGGATCCTGAAATGGGAAGAGTAAGCTGGATTATTATTCTGGTGGGGCCCATCTAATCACATGAGTCCTTAAAAGCAGAGGATTTTCCCAGCTGTTGTCAGAGGAGGCATAAAGATGGAATGCTGGTTAGAGAGAGAAAACGTTACCGGCTTTCAAGACAAGACAGAGGAAGGAACTCAAAATTCCAAGGAGCGTGAGCGGCTTCTAGAAGCTGTGCTCTCTCCTGGAGCCTCCACCAGGAATACCTCCCTGTTGACACCTTCATTTTAATTAGGTGAGACCTGTGTTGAACTTGTGATGTACAGAATTATAAGATAATGAATAAGTGTGCTTTTTAACCACTAATTTGCTGTGGCAGCGATAGTAAATTAACACAAGGCCGTATCTTGGCGTGTGATATTTTAAGTTAATTATGATAGTTTAGGAAAGCTCTATGAAATAGCTATAATTAACTTATTCCTTTTTTTAAAAAAAAAAAACCACAACTCTCTAGAGATTTAACAAAATCAACATTGACAGACAATTAAGTCAGGAGCGATAGACCCAGATTGGGTTGTGCATGTAGGTATTGACAAGGTGCCATTTTCCAGATTTTCATGTGAAAGCACAAACACGACCTCAAATTCTTGCTTCACACAAATAGAGCATGAAATTGAAGGAAGGGATTTAATTTTTGGCTTCTCATGGAAAGATATCTCTGTTTATAAACTTTAAAAAATCTATATGTTTCACATGGTTGCATTTTCTGAACTATAAGTGTGACTGTTTATTGGCACTCCAGCAACCAAAAGTTATATTTTAATTGGAAAACTCGGCGTCCTATATCTTGCAAATTAATTGAAGTCTCTCTACTCTTGAAAACGTGTCCAAAGCATTATGTGGTTCTACCACAGTTTAATCTAGCTTCCGGAAGAATCTAAAGTAGTAGAAAAATTAAAAGTCCCATAGCAATAGAGACTAAAGAGTTTCTAGACTTTCTCAGAGGAGGATGGCATTGGACACCTATGAAGTATTTAACCCAATTTCCATTTGAATTGAAGACGAAAGAAATGATTGGTAGTGTTCGGATTACTAGATGGCCCCCGTATGCTCAATCTGATATTCATTCAAATGTCTATCGTCTCAATAAGTAGAATCTGTTGAGCCAAACGTGGGTCACTTAGGAATTGCCCAGCATTAATTGTTTTCATTTTCATCCCAGTGACTTGCAGTCTGTGACACTGGTTTTAGGATGAATGCAGGCAGACCAGCTGTCACTTTGGCAGGCACGATGCTGGGTCCGATATATCCCAAATCCTTTGAAATTGTGAAACTGAGTCAGGCTCCATGCTGCTGCGGTTAATCCATTTGCACATGCTAAGCTATTAAATAAATGCCCATGATTCTCATTTGAAGTAGTCGGGTTATTTTGCCGAGGCCCTGCATGTAGCCCTTCGAGACAATTGTGATTCACCTTGCCCAGAATCCCCTATTTTTTAAATGAGAGTTTGCCACACCTGATGCCAATTTGTAGAGTGTGATTGTGAGAAATACGGAAGACATCAGGGATGAATAAGGCTATAGACTTGGGTGGGAGAGGTTGTTTGGTTAGGGGACTGTTTGTATTGTTCACACGTTAAGAGTTTGCGGTTCCCAAGTGAACGGTGACAGGCCGAGCCCGTGGGTATCTGTGTGGAGTTCCGTTTCCGGTGTGGTCTGATGACAAACCTCTGACTTAAGTGCCTTGCCAGACTCAACAGGGCAGAGGTAGCATCAGTTAGCAAGTGGCTCTTATTTCTGAATAAGAGCAACTGTGTTCTCCTAGAAGGCCCGCTACCTGGACACTCAGAAGGATGAGGGTGATTTGGGGCTCCCAGGTCTTGGCATGCACTTCCTTAGTTGCAGCTCGTTCCAGCTCTAGAGACTTCCCACATTTGGCTTCATGCACAAGGCTCTGTGCAAACGTCACGGCGCTGGCAGGCAGAAGAGGCCTAGGGAGAGCACTGTGGGGAGACAGACTTTAAACTAAGGGAGGGGGGTTCGCGAAAAACCCAGAGAACCTCATGGACTGGAACCTTATTCTGTGAAAGGAGGATTTTGCTCTAAGTTTCATAAAATGGGGGAAATGAGTCATAGAATATCTTTTATAGGATATGGCTGTCATATTCATAGTAGGAGCCATGACCAGATCTGAGGAGAAAGAGAAACTCTAGAACAACACTGTCCAATATGGTAGCCCCTAGCAGTATGTGGCTATTTAATATTAAAAATATTAGTGCCTGAGTGGCACTAGCCATATCTCGGTGGCCAAATACACCTGCTCCCATATTGGATGGTATGACTATACACCACTTCCATTGCTGCAGAAGGTTGTTTCACAGGCTCCTCAAGAGCCAACCCAGGCTCTTTTGTGAGCTTGGGGGGCTGAAATGCTGACTCTCAGTGGGACACTCTGCTTGCTGCTCTTAGTTACAAGGCTTGCCAATCGTTGCAGTGGAGCCGGAGAAGTCCATAAGCCGTGAGTTCCTAGAGATGTTGCCGGACCTTCAGACTGGATGGCAGAAACTTTGAAAGCATTCTTGCGATACTCGCTTATTCATCCACTTTGTTCACACTACTTCTAGGATTCATTTAAGCATTCAGCAAATATTTTCTGAGACCCTACTCTTTACCAAGTGCTACTGCAGATACCAAGACTCTGCTGAAAAATAAAAACAAGGGTTCTGCATTTATGCACCTTATATTCTATGTTGTTGATATGAGGGTTAGAAAAAAAAAGTCAAACATGTCAGACAATTTCACACTGTATTAAGTTCTGTGAAGAATATTATAAAAGGTGGTGGAGTAGGGGAGGTTGATGTATCAGTGATCAAAAAAGGCTTCCTTGGGAATAAGCTAGTCGTACAACGAATCAATAATCCATTTGTTCCATAAATATATATTTAACACCTATGGTTACCCAGCTATTGGTTTATGTGACCAGAGTGGTATTATACCACTAAAGTTCCATAAATTGTGAGAGCAATTCAAGATCTATGTTCATTCCCAGTATAGTGAATTTGAATCTCATGCATGTGATCCTGAGATTAGTATCTTTAAAAATAACTAAAAGTCACTTTTAGGGATAGCCAGGCTAATCATAAGGACCCCTGAATGCTCCATTGAACTTGATTCACTAGAAAATGAGAAACAATTAAAAGGAAGCAAATTTTATGACCAAGGTTGACCTGATATCAAAATGAATGCTAGATGGGAAAGAAAAAGGGAATTGTGAAAAACAATTAGAAACCCTTACATTGATTTAGGTTAAAGGCTACAGAGGGACAATATTGAGTTGCATCTATAAGAGTAGAAATATAAAAAGAGGCAAAATGCCTCGAAGAGTCAAAAGTAACCCTGAGATTTTAAATTTCTTGTCTGAGAGAAGGGTGATGGTATTTTGAGGTAAAACCAAACCAAAAATATTAGGAGAAAGAGTTGGCTTCCATTCTACACACTATAAATGTGTTATTACTTGTTCTTTGGTTGTGGATGCATACTTTTCCCTTTTCTCAAGTTCTGAGACAAGCAAAAATCATAAAGGAAAACATGATTTCATGCCAGATACTGAGCTAGAAACAATTTATCATGCCCAACATAATTTTAAGCCTCCCACATTATCCAAAATATATATGCTGCAAATGAGAATTTCCAAATTAGATCCACCTTCTTATTACAGTTAAGTATGGAAAAAACAACAGCAAGGCTTTATCTTCTCTAGAATCATTTTGAGAACGTACAACATGGATAATATTTTTCCAAAATAAGTCCGTTAACATCAAAGTCTAATAAAAAAGTAAACTGGACTACATGTATTCATATATTATCTTGACCTATGTCTGGAATCTGGGCCAAAATTTTCAAATTATGCTATCATTATTTACTGAAAAAAAGGAAATGTTAACTAACAGTATTAAACGAGAGCACGTATACTTATGCATAACAGGAACTAAAATAAATGCTAATGTTAATGAATGCTGAAGATGTGTATTTATACACACAGTGAAGATAAAATATCCTCTTGAGTAGTGTTAGAAATGGTGGCAGTGCCAGGGGAAAATTTACACGGTCTCCTTGGCTGTAGGATATACATTTATTGTGTTAGAGAAATATCCACAAAAGCCACTTTCGCAGTTGCCTAAAGCAAAATCGAAATTGAACATTTTGCATTTCAAGTACTTTCCACCGCTTCGTTTCTTGATGAATGGCAGATAATGAGACGTAGGTGTCTGCAAAATAAATGCAGTATATGAGGTGCCTTGATCTTCTATGAAGTACATGTCTTATGTATTTAAAGAAAGAAATTGTATCTGTTCAGAGAGTTCTCTTTCGCATTCATGACGGACCCCGTTTTGAGTCATATTTCATTTGCTACATTCCATTTGGTTCAGGGCGGATACTTTCATATTTTGTTAGGATTCCTTATCAAGGAAGGTTGTATTTTGTGCTTAAAAGAGTGTCCCTAATCACACTAGACACGTAGGCCACCTATGGAGACAAACATCCCAGTTTTCTATCCGAAATATTTAATCTCTCGGCCCGTGCCGTTTTGTGTGTTTGGGAGATGATCATCTTGGTGTGGGGTCCTGATTTTCCCAATGATTTTGCAGCACAGAAACTTGGCTGAAATGTTGGTGATCCCAGACAAGAAGAAGGTGATGATGACAGGAAAGGATAATTGGGAAATTGTGCCCTGGGGAAGAAATAGTTTGGCAGGGAGAGAAGTGCTTGACCACTTTTTCTCAAAGGGCATTTATTTTTGAAAGACAGAGTTAAGAGTGTGCAATTTCAGGGGTGACTTGATTGAAATACACACCCCGGCAGGCTTAAACTCGTTTGCTTTAAAGGTTAAAAAAAAAAAGAAAAGCAGAAAAATGTGCATCTCTTTTCAGTGATTTCCAAACTGTCTTTGTGAAGAGTAATCCAATATTTCAGTTTAGGAATTGAGAGGGTTTTAAATAAGAAGCAAATATCAATGCCAGCAGTCAAAACTCCTGTGAAAAGATAGGATTCAAACTGAGATTTTAAATATTTAATTGCAATTCTTAACTTTTAAAGTCCATAGACACGTTCCCTCAAGAAAATAAAAAATATGAAAATATTAAAGAAAGGCATAAGAAATACTCTTAAAAGAAACAAATTAAGACAGTGTTAGTATTCTTACGAACTCTAAACCTGAACAGAAAATACTTTTCAATATGATAGGATATTAGTTTGAGGCAGAAGAAAGCTATTATGAAAGTAATTTTTTACTAGTATCAACTATTTTTATTCTTTCTTTGGCACTGTTACTTGCCAATCAATTATTATGGTAGTAGACGTTGCCTTTTACTTATTCCATAAGAAAGGTTTTATGCTCTCACTTTAGGGAAAAGTTTTAACTAAATTGTCTAATTGAACATCATAAATGCTTTGGGACCAGTTCAGCCCAGGCTTCATTGAAAACATCTCTCTATTATTCCAGGATCTTTTGCTTCCTGTCTGCTACTCTGATTTTTCAGACTCTGTCCTCCTGGCCTCTGCTCAGAGCTTTTTCCTGATAGTTGAGAAATATTTAAAACAAACAAAGAAACAAATTCACACGTTGCTGATCCAAATATCACCTGACTCTCTGACATAGTGGTACATATTTTGTTAAACTTTTTTTCTTTTTCTACTTATGGGTACAATGTCTCCATGCCTACATGGTTTTATATCATATCAGTATGCACAGATTTGCTCACTCCTTTTCATGGCCATATAGTATTTCCGTGTGTTAGTCAGTCACTATGCATGGTTATCTGATTTGTGTATATTTCCTCCCAAGAGGAGCAATGCCTTCGAGAGCATCTTGCCTTTTTTTTTTTTTTTCTGTCCGTTGGTCCATGCATCTATTGCCTCTATTCTCCAACCAGGATATACCACACACTACTGAAGATTAGAGTTTTAAAAATCAGACCACTGAATCACATGCCGTATATAAAAAAATAAGATAGCATTGCCAAAGGGCTGTCAAAGGCTTTGTATCAATTTGTATTCTTACCGCTTCTTTATTGCAGCTTTTTCCACAAGAACTCAACAGCACTGGATGCTACAATTCCTTTATTTTTCAATCAAGTGTATTGTCAAAAATAGCGTCTTAACTGCTTTTTAAAAAATTTTTACATCGCTAGTGTGTTTTGGGGTATATAGTTAGTACTTAAATATTTTAATAAACATTGGCTATTCCTTTAGTTTTTACGAGAAGAAAAACACATTGATAAAAAATATTTGGGTATTTGTGCAGTATAAACAGACATTTTAATGGGGATTGTTCTTGGTAAGTATTTGTGATGTTTTTAATTTTTATAATCACTATTTAAAAGGACTGTATTGAAATGGACAAATTGATTCCTCCAAATTATACTGTTCAAATTTTTCTCAGTGTAATTATAGATGTTCTTTATAATAAGAGGATTTGGACTGAACTATGGAAAGTTCTAAAGAGATTAGATAGTAACCGTCACATTCATATATAAAATGTATCCCATCTTAAATTAATGTAATACATAGTCTAAGATTATATCAGCCAACAGTTCATTAAATTTACTCTGTTTGCTGCCAACTTCTTTTAATAATGAAGGCTCCCTAAATATCATTGGCTCTTTTCCATATGCTAATTTGTATACTAATCACCAATAGTTGATCATTTGATCTTAAAATTTCAAATATCCTTTAATTTAAGTAAGCTTACAATGTCTTTTTTAGTAATCTCTTCATGAACAGCCATTCGAACGGGAACGGTGTCTAGAGTTAGAGGTCAATATGATTGGTTAATACCATTCTCTTCATGAGTGTCTATAGGAAAATTTTATAAATAGCCTTTTTAATGCAAGAGTTCTCTTGAACTCACACCCATAATAATTCTGCACAGAAATACGTCGGCCAAACGTGTGGAAATAAATTCCATTTGTGTATTAAATATCTAAGAAAGGAAAAAGTATGCATATAAAATTTAAAGCTAGCTAAGGATTCATTGAAAAATTTTTTTTGTATACCTTCTCTCCAAATCTGGTTTTAAAGAGACTGTAACGTAATTCTAGGACTAAAGACCTTCTGGAATTGGGATTTATGGAAAAGAGATTATAGCTCCATACGGTTCTAGAAATGCAAAGGATCTGAATGATCCTCTAGGCAGAAGGCACTTTTTTTTTTCCATGCTAAAGATTAAATGTGGGTTCTAAAAATACTGCTTTAAGCAAGCACGCAGTTCTTCCACTGGCATTAAATTTTGTATTGATTAATAGTTACCATTTCTTCCCCCTTTGGAAAGAAAACTTGTAGGGGCAGAAAGCACTGTTCTGCTTACATTAAAATCCCTACTGACGATGAGAGGTAAGCATTGATCTTGGATAGGAGGGTGCCCCTTAGTGAAGAAATAATTTGGACCCTGGATGAGGTAATGCATCTGTGATATCATTATCCAAACTGGATGCCTCTAATGTCAGTCCAAAGAATTGTATTCCTTTAAATTTCCATATTGATCATTTCCAAACATTTTGAGATGGAGACTTTTCTTTCAACTTTGGAAAAGTAACTCCTTTTTTTAAACATGACTCTTTATGATAACTCTTTTGAAAACTTATCTGAGTACAGGGAAAATAACTGAACAGCAAGGAGTGGTAACCACAGGGGGTTGACCACTTTAGAATATCAAATAGTGTCTCAAAATGTATCAGGCTCTGGAAAATCTATCGATGGTAGAAAGTAATCAAGTAATGGTTGGGGCTGCATAAACCTGAATCCTCTAATGTGGTGTTCAATCGCTTTTGTAGAGGCGAAGTCATAGCTGAAGGTGACAGGGACTTTGTGGTCTGGACTTTTAATGCTCTCAACACTTTCCAACTCATGTCAGGCCAAAATCGTAATAAGAAAGCGCACAGCAGCTGCCTACACTGTATTTGGTTCTAACTCAGATGAGGACATTTATCATTTCCTTGCCCTTCATGAATGCACATGCATGCGCATTTTCAAATGAAAAGCCAAAAGATATTTCAAGGTTTGGATAGAATCCTCATACTTAACCCAAAAGAGCAATAGCTTTGAAACTTTACTAAGTGTTAAGCGGATAGCAAAGAGTATGTCTTCAGATCTGTCAGATCTTTGGAAATTGTACTTCTGATATGAAAACAACAGGTTAAATTTAACCGACACAAGGCCATGCAGACCCTGACTGTTTTACTTAATTCTCCTAAACTGTAAAGTGAGATTAATTTTGAAATCACACTGATAATATTTCAATAATAAAAAACCAGTGTTTCTTTCTGTTTTTTCTACAGACCTTTGTACATATTCAATATCTAATTTAATATTTATAACAATATTGTTAATTGTTATTTTTATGGTTTTGGTGATTTGTTTAGGGATCCATTAAGGATTCAGAGAGAGAAAAACCCATTCTTTCATAATATCATTACACTATCCAATATCCAATATCCATTACACTATTCCAATAACATTTAATAGATGGTTGACACTCTCTAACATTAAGTTTGTAGTATAGGACCTTGGAAAACATTACATACACCTGGATTGAGGAGTAGTACTTTAGAATGCTCATTGCTATAATTTAAAATTAGTTTTGAAAAAAACTTGTAGGGGAACCTGGGAGGCTCAGTTGGTTAAGCATTTGACCCTTGATGTTGGCTCAGATAGTGATCTTATGGTTCGTAGGTTCAAGCCCCACATGGGGCTATGTGCTGACAGGGTGGAGCCTGCTTGGGATTCCCTCTACCGCTCTCTGCCCCTCCCCTACTTGCTCTCTCTCTCTCTCTCTCTCTCTCAAAATAAAAGAAAAAGAAAAAAAACTTTTTAATTCTAGAAAATTTTCTTTCTTTTTTTTTTGCGGGAGGGATATTTTTTTGGTATGTTCTGGTAATCTTTATGACTCACTTGTTATTTATCAATCCATTCACTCTATTGCTGAATTTAAATAAATTTCAGAGTTAATATGCTTATTTTTTAATTTTTTTAACATTTATTTCTTTTTGAGAGACAAAGAGAGATAAAGCACAAGCAGGGCAGAGGCAAAGAGGGAGACACAGAATCCAAAGCAGGCTCCAGGCTCGGAGCTGTCAGCACAGAGCCCACCACGGGGCTCAAATCCATGAGCCATGAGATCATGACCTGAGCTGAAGTCGGATGCTTAACCCACTAAGCCACGAGGAGCCCCCAGAGTTAATATATTTAAATGGAACAAATAAACCAGCAGTGTCACAACAGAAATTTGTTTGTTAAGGTAGTTCCTATGTGGAAAAATATAATTAATGAAGATGCTACAAAACTCTGCTTCCCCATAAGGCAAATATGTGTTCTTTGATACACCGTATCATTATTGAATATCCATTCCAAACAGTCACATTGTTCCAGGCTCTGAGTTTATAGTGATGATCAAAACAGTGCATAGGTGTAGAGCTCTCTGGCTCAGTTTACAGTCCTGTTTGGGAAAACAGTATTAATGAGATAAGCAATTAATCATTGATTCTAATTTAGATGACTATTCCGAAGGAGCGAGATTAAGGCATCAAAACAGCCTCAAAGTGGGCGATCAGGGAAGCCTTCCAGAAGAATTCCTGACTGAGCTGCACGATTACTATAGTTCAGGTGACACAGGAGGCTTGATTGGGGTGGGGTGGGGGGTATTTCAGAATGTGGGCTGAGGGTGGGAAAGGCCAGGCCAGCGGGGAGCTTAAACTATTGAAGGAAGGGGAAAAAAGTTCCCAGTTGACAGAAAGCAGAAGGCTGTGACGCCAGAGAACCCAGGGGCTCAAGTAGGCAAGAAGCCTGAAATTGATCCAAAAAACTGAGAAGCCGTCAGAGGGATTTGGTGCGGACCAGATCAGATTTGCACTTGAAGCTGTTTCTCAGCTTGCAACATGAGGGTTGACGGGACGGGTGCCGAGTGGGTGGGGGAGGGGAGGCAAGCTAGGCGAGCAGGGGAAGACAGTGACAGGAATCCGGGCAAGAGTGGACAGTGACCTCTTGGTAGTTGTGTTTGTACAAGGAGACACACATTTCAAAGCATTTTCTCTCTCATAGAGGGATGAGCGCGTGCCCCCGCCCCCCTCCCCCAGACAGCAGGGGAGACCTCCCCAATCAGAACCCTGCTCCCTTACCTGGAGGCTGAACATAACCTCTGCATGGTGATGTGATTTTAAACCGTTCTCTCAAATCTGTATAAATAAGGTAAAAATGTTGAAAGATCCTTTTATGCTTTTGCTTGTCAGAGATTTAGACTTCTAGTAGCCTACGTTTACTGCAATTTGATGAGATCTGCTTTTAAGTGTAGCTCCCTACCCCAGCTCCCCAAAAACATGACAAATGATACTTGTCTTTGTTAAGAAGCAAGGCGGGGTTAGGGTTACCACAGAGTCCATACTTATGCCAAAGAGAATATCGCAACCAAACCCAGAAAATACCGCACGTTTCGCTAAGTGAAAGGCATCTCACTGAGTATCTGGAAACCTCATTGTCTTCCCATTCTGGCTCTTTTATGGGTTACCATAACTCAGCTATAGCCGTAATATAACTGACCAGCACTGATGATGAAATCCATAGCCACTAAAACAAAAATAAATGATGTTTGGGGTGCAAGAAACACTTAGCAGTTTTATCTTCAGGGAAACACTCCTGACTTAAATAGATTTTGCCTCCTGATATTTCATATATATTAATACAACTTCAATTTTACTAAAATTTCTGAGATGTCAAATCAATATACATAATGGTGTACTCTCTTTGTGCTCACGTAGAGCCAGTGCATGTTTTAGATGGGAAATACAATGTTGTTTAATTTCCCTAGAAATCATTTACTGGTGGGAATTTGTTTTAAGTTCAGCCTACTATTGAGTTTAAAAGCCTACAGACAAGTCACTTCAGGAGAATAGAATTGGAAAGCTTAGTTTCAAGTCCCCAAATGTGGGAGATAAAGGGGCATCCCTTAACACATATGTGATTCTGCACATATTAGTTTTAAATATATATATATATATATAAACTTTTAACATTTTTTTATTTTTGAAAGACAGAGAGAGGCAGAGAATGAGCAGGGGAGGGGCAAAGAGAGGGAGACACAGAATCTTAAGCAGGCTCCAGGCTCTGAACTGTTTGTCAGCACACAGCCTGAAGCTGGGCTCAAACTCACAAACCATGAGATCATGACCTGAGCTGAAGTTGGACGCTCAACCAACTGAGCCACCTAGGCACCCTAATATTAGTTTTATGGGTGCAAATATTTTACTGTGACATTCAAATGAAGAATGAGGTCACCTGGCTTTTAGAGCGTTAATGTTGTCAATTCATTGTTTTCTAAAGGTTGCTGATTCAGAAAAGTTTGAACGTATTGACCGACTGACTCACCTGTTACAGTGAGTACATTAGTTGGGGCTGTCATGATATGCAAAAGTTGCCCCTTTGAGAGGGACACAGTGAGCCCTCCTGTTGCCTTTTTTTTCTCTATGTCTTGAACATAGCTGACTATATAAATTGCAGTGAGGTTTGTGTCTGAGCTAGAAACGATGTTAGAATGGGCCAAAATGTAAGGAAGAGGAATGACAGAGTCCCCAGTCACAGAGGGCACAAGGCACCAAGGAACTTTCCGAGGAGAAGCCTCGCGACCTTGATACAGGCCAGAGTAAGTTTCTGATAATGGATGAAAAGGAAAACAAAGAAACATAAGTCCTGGGCACTGGGTGTGTGTGTCTATAGTTTATATTATCTATATACATATGTACAGATTGTTCTATCAGCGTCTGTTTAGCTTAATCTCTGTATGTTATTTGCTTAAAATATAGAGAGTTGACAGACAGTAGGCTACATCTCACATTGTCTATTCTGGCTAAAATGTAGAAGTGTGAAGAGATTGTGATTATCACCATTTATGATTCAATCAAGCAGTAAGTACTGTCAAGATGATATACCCAATCAGATATTATGAGGAGCATGTGATTGTCGTAGATTATTCTATCTTAAGAGAGAGGCTGTGGGTATGTAGGTTGTGATTTTTGAGTTTATGAGGACAAAGCAAATTGCCTGCTGAACTCACAGTCAAATGTGGAAGGAACTAACAGACAAAAGTAAAAATGCTCTATCGTCTACAAGTGACTTGATTGGATCTGATGGAGCCACGGCAGGAGACAGCTGAGTCTCATACCTGGAAATAGGTTCACTGACTCACTGGGCACACAAGCTTTCAGGGACATATGCTGTGAATTTGGAAAGGAGATGAATATGTAAAGTCATATGAATATTTATAACTCCCTCATGCTTCTCGTAGCCTATTTATTAACACAAAACAATTTTAGAGAGGCTATCAACAAAAATACTTTAAAATAAACTGCAGTCTATTTAGTTAACACACATTGATTTTCCTGCCCCAGGTGATGGGCTATGATAACACAAGTTACGCATCCATCAAAGAATCCGTAGTTTAATAGGTTTTACTGCACTGATTATTAACAAACAAGTTTGAAATGCTATATCAACAGTTTCAAATACAAATGCTCAGTGACCAAGCTCTAATACAAATGGATGGATTTGACCTTCCGGAAGACAGTAGATAGACCATGGGGATACTGAGCAGACCACAATGAACTGAGGAGTCCGCCCTGTGTAAATGGTTGCCATGACTCCGCTTTCCTTGACCAATGCCTACTGAATACACTATTCCTATTTACAGATTTTTTTAGAACTCTCCACATCAAATTTCCAACATTATAAAATCAGCAGCTGATTCTGATATTCAACACTCAACTGCCAGACAAAAATGAATGGAAATGGCCAGGGGGTTCCCCAGCATGTGAACTTGCCTGTCCCGGCATTGAAAAAATTTACTCCAGTATAAAAAGTCCATGTAAATGTTGCCAGCTCTACATATAGAA
This sequence comes from Crocuta crocuta, assembly GCF_008692635.1. Classification (NCBI taxonomy): domain Eukaryota; kingdom Metazoa; phylum Chordata; class Mammalia; order Carnivora; family Hyaenidae; genus Crocuta; species Crocuta crocuta. Next base: position 8,659,270 of record NW_027528362.1, on the reverse strand, counting down.
GGGAACCCTACCAGAGGAGTGTTTCAGAATCTCTGCTTATAGAATGACCCAAAGCAAAAAAAAACAGACTTTGTATTTTTATGAATGTGAAATGTAAACGTAAACACACGCAGTGTACACTCTAAACACCGAGGAAATGTCCTTGTCAATGACAGCTTGACCAGATTGTTCATTTGAAGCTTACACTTCCCTTCAGAAGTAAAAGACTCATTTCTGTTGCTTCCGTTCCTCATTTTATTTTGTTTGTTTCTTGTTTGAGTGTGCAACTCTGCTTCAGGCCACGCGGGACTTTCCTGTTCCTGGCTGTTTCCCTGTGGAGACCATGGTGAAGGAGGGAAGGAGAGTGTGGGTAGGAATCATTTGTAGTGTGGTGTGCCCTGAGACAAAAAGGCCACAAAGCAGAGCCGGTGAAAACAATAGAGCCTTCGGAACCATTTCCTGGATTCAAAATTCTCTTCCTTCCTTAAGAATATTATTGAAATGGATTCAGTCACCTTGATTTTAGCTTCTTGCTCTCTGACTCCATCTGATTTACAGAGGAATTAAGTTCTCACACAAGATGTAAGTAAGTAGGGTCCTCTTCCCTCACCTTCCTAATGCAGAGTAAGACCATCGATCATATAGAGATGGAATAAGCAAAGTGGGCTTTTTTTTTTTTTTTTACTTTAAACACAAGCATCTCTGCCATCTTGGCTGCTAACTTCGATTGGAGATGATATCCAACTCCTGCAGTTTACAATCCAAAGGACTGGGCCCATTCTGTACAATTTATTTGAGGGCACATGTTTCCTTTGTTGTATTTGTATTCTTTGTTGTTTATCCATTTTGCCAAATTCTCTGCAGGTGGAAGTATCAAAATAGCAACTTTAACAACTTCCTTTGGATGCTAGTTTTCTTTTGAAGGGCAATTCCTAAACCCTAGGACTGCTCATTTTCTTTTCTTTTCTTTTCTTTTTTTAACTTTTTCTCCTAAAGCAATGTCATCACTTTTTCCCAGTATTCTCTTTCTCCTCAATAATTGATATGTAAAATTGAAGGAACACAAAATGGTCTTAATTATGCAATAATGATCAAGGCAAAGAGTATTTCCTGGAACTGATAGTTTCCCCGAGAGGACGAGATGGCTTGAGGTCCAGCTGGTTAATAAGCCGCAGGAAACGCTGCAGGCCAAGATTTGTATTATTTCCCTGAGATGAAAATGAACCCCCCAAAAAAGGCAAAATGGATTTTTTACCCACTAATGGGCAAAATGGCCTCATTTTGGATGCAAAAGACATTTGAGTAGAAGAGATGTGTTCCATAACAGCTAAATCAAAATTTTCAGTGATCTCTGCTTTTGTTTTTAGTAGAGCACAGGGCAAACCATAATCACAGGGACGGCCTGAGCTTGCCTTTTGAACTTCCCTGCTCTTAAACATTTCTTCTTCTTCATTAAAAGAAGTAGAAAAGGAAGAGAGACATCCAAATACAATTTTGCTGCAAGCCAGTGACCTTATCGGCCTTTTCTTAGAAAAGCACCCTTCAACCTCATTCATTTTGGTCATTTATTTCTCTGTCATCCGTTTAGATTTAGCCAGAGATAGGTTTTAACAGCTTGCACTGTACACATATTTTCATAAAATATTGGAGTTACTGTTAACTTATTGGTATAGTAATTAGATGGATTCCATCCTTGTTAATTAACATATATTTGTGGATCATCCATGTGAACTAGGGAGAAGGTGGTAGAGAGGGGTTAAGCTGTGTCTGTCATATTTCAAGCTTTCAAAGACCTTTCATTCCAGCATAGGATCAAGGCAAGGATATATAGTCATAATACAGTATAGTACCTAAAATTTGTACAGTAGCCTTCCATATTTCAAAGGAAGAGCGACCAGGTCTGGCTCAGGCCGTCTGTGGGGATTTTGTCAGAAGAGGTGACATTTGAACAACTTGCTCACAGATTGTCCCGCCCTCAGGAGCTGACCTGGGTATTCCAGTTGTCAGAAGCAGTGCGTGCAGAAATGCAGATTTCCTTAAGGGTTCTAAGAGCTTTATATTTTTCGGAAGAATGAAACCTAGTTTGAATAAATAGAACAAGTTTAGAGTGGACACACATACCTGTAAATGGGGTAGGGTGTGCCTTCAAGGCCACACTCACTGGGGACCAAGCTGCTCCCTGGCACAGGACAGAGTCCAAAAATCCAGACATCTCCACTGTACAGTGGAAACATTTTCTTCTGCCTCCCTGAGGAAATTCTTCCAGGTACAAATGCATTGGGGTCTACAGGTGTTCTCTTTAAAGTGAAACCAAACCCCTTGGCATGTTTTGAGCCTTATAGAAAAGTCACCTTCATGTTAGCATGAGATGGCTTAAAAAATCAGATGAATTTTCTCCAAATACCAGGTATCATTTCCATTAAAGAGATAGACATTTTGATAGCAGCTGGTGGGGGGAAGTTATCTTGAAGAGAAGTGTGCCTGGGTGGTATTCAGAGCAGAAGGCTGTGAGTAGTCAGAAAAGCACTGGGGACGTAGAGGAGGGGGTTCTCAAAAGCCAGGAGAGGGACGCTGTGTGGCCAGTGTAGGGCAAGGACATTTCAACCTTTTCTGAATTACACTAACTGCTCGCTGGTCCTAAAGAGTTACTACAAGAAGATGAATCTTAATAATAGGTTTTGACCTACTTTGAGTTTTTAGTATATCTTAGCTTGTATTTTTCGCCCTCAATCACATAGCTATATAGATTGAGTGCACTGTCTGTCAAATCAAGTGCTCCTATTCAAGTAGGCTTTAAAAATGCCACTGAAGAATGTTTGAAGCTCCGTCTGCATGTAGATACTGCCCTCAGTGTGCTCGAGATGGTGTCTGAGAGCTTATATTATCTACGGAAGACTTAGAACATGGTAGGGTAAAAGATGGCTGTGTCTCCCTTGATATGGAATATCTCAGATGGAGATGGCAAGCCCCACACGTAGAATCCAGACTGTGTCCAGTACCCCTGTGCTTGGATCAGTGACCCACGTATTCACTCCTGGGTGAATTGCAACACTTTTGAGGCATACACCTTCATTCTTTACTATCTCTCTCCACTGGTGGCTGACATAAACAATATGGAATGCCTAAATGAACGCATTCTTCGTACATCATGACTAGCCTATATGTTATTTTTGCACTGCCTTTAGATACCATTTTGTCACAGGAATCGCAAATTTTCAAAACAATCTTGTGGTTTTGTTGTGCTTTCTTTTTCATCTATAGGGAAGTAGGGCTTTGAACAGGCACACTAAGCTATCACTTGTACATCTGAACATTCTTGAACGTGTGTGGATACATAAAGGTAGAGAGTGTGACCTGAGAGTAATGGTGGATTGGAGATTAAATACATTGGAAATTAAATAGAATACCTAATACTTACTGACATTTTTCAGAGTTTCTGTAGACTCTAGCCAGTCTTTATTCCCTAAGACCTGATCCTTCAAAGATAAATGAAAGATACAATCTTGTTCTGTCTGTGGGGAGAACTAGCTCGGGTTTTTGCATGGAATTAGGTGAAAGCCTACTGCATGCCTATCATTCTTCTGTAGTGACCTAAAAGTAATATATTCTATATACTGGTCATAATTAAAAATTATTTATGATCAGCTCTTGGTAGGAGTTCAGGATATTCAACATGACTCAATGTTTCTTTCTTAAACCTGTGCAACTAAATTACATACCGCTAAGACTTGTGATTCCTATTTCTACCCAACACATGCATATCCATTAAGATATCATTGGGAAAAGGGCTAATTAACAACATTTTCTGGAGTGAGCATAGATGGAGAGTGATGTGGTGTGACAGGTTTTTTTTTTTCTTCGCAACATCCATTTCCTGTGTCCTCTACCATGTGGCATCATAACTCCATGGTTTCTGTGATGGATACAGAAAGCCTTACACACTATTTTTCTACAAAGAAGTCCGATCAATAGTGAGAGGGGAAAGTCAACACGTGCAAAAGATTTCGAGAGGAATGTGAACACATGGGAGAGTGTTGAATTGAGTGAAACAAGAAAAAGAGTGCTTTCTGCCTTTTAAGAAATTAGAGGCAGTGATTTTGGAAAGCACCACAGCATCAGGACTTAAAAGAGAAACTCCATGAATGGATACAATTTGTACCCACAGTGAGGAGAGAGCGGAGTTTCCACACATTGGGTATTTTCATTTAATTTGGTATTCTTTCTTTGCTAGTTAAGATGACCTTAAGCTTTCTATTCAAGAGTAAGCCAGATGAGGCCACTTCTTATAGTTGTTAAATTCTTTCTGTCATTAATTTTGTTCATTGGAGTCATTAGTTGGTAGATCCCAACTCAGGTGTTTGTCTTCCTTAATTTCATGCTAAGGTTCCCTGGGCTAACGATGCTATATTCCTTAAATGAATCTATAAGTTTCATTTATGCCAGAATTTCTATCATAAAAGCGTAGTTGAGAGTGTTGATGGAAAATTAAGATGATATAAATATGTAAGAGCTGGGAAATATATAATCTTAAACATTCCACATTATTTTTATTATCTCTTTCCCACAGCCTTACGAGGCCTTGGATAGTAACATAAAATCCAAAATTAGAAACCTCTCCTCTGTGGCTGTTTATTGCTCAGTCTACAGTGCATACCGTCTTGATTTTAAAGCACTAACACGCACACACACACACACACACGTACACACACACACAAATGATACTGTTTTACCTTCTGACATGTCAACACCAGTGCCTAATGGTTGCCATGGTTGAGAATTATGAGCAAAGCTGACTTTTCTAAGAAGAAGTATTTTTCTTGTAATTTTCATTCCTAGCCTCGCAACATACACGTGTGTAGAGGTGGCTTGTGATTGTAATGGGCTCACACCCTCACATGTACACACACTTTCAAACATAAACACACAAATATGCAAACATATATATGAGGATTTGCCATGACACAGCTTACTCCCATCTCTCTCTCTCTTTCTCTCTCTCTCTCGTTTCGCTGACTTCTGGAGCTATGTAACTTGTCAGGGTTGCTTTCTTCTCCTCCACCCCAACCCCCAACACAAGATTGAGCTGAGCTAACATTGTTACTAAAATAAGAAGTTTCTCAAAAGGTTTCAGGATTTGATGCCTTATACTAAAAATGTCCCCTATTGAAATTATAAATATAAATAAAGAAGCCATTAATTAGGTCAAGGTAGAAATAGTTGTTAGCTTTCAAAATGACTTCTCACTAGATATATATTCGGAGCCGGGTTACTTTCTGGATGCATGCATGCTAGAAAATATTATCCACACATCCTAGATGATGGAACCATTACACAGGAAAAGTGATTTCTCACAGATTGTCATGGGTAAGTGAGTGGGAGAGCAGGGCTCGGTTCTCTATCACCTTTTTCTTTCTTTCTTTCTTTCTTTCTTTCTTTCTTTCTTTCTTTCTTTCTTCTTTCTTTCTTATTTAAATGTTTATTATTGACAGAGAAAGACAGAGTGCAAGCAAGGGAGGGGCAGAGAGAGAGGGAGACACAGAATCTGAAGACAAGCTCCAGGCTCCGAGCTGTCAGCACAGAGCCCCATGTGGGGCTCGAACTTGTGAACCTCGAGATCATGACCTGACCCAAAGCCGGACACTTTACTGACTGAGCCACCCAAGCACCCCTCAATAGCTTTTTCCCCCAAGCCAAAACATCTTCCATATAAGCAGAAATAGCCCCACTTTCTTCACCTGCTAACTCCTGCTCATTTAATGTTATACATACTTTGTATGGATTCATCCTTGACATCAAACTCGCAGAATTTTACAACTAGAATGCACCTTATCATCATATTTCAGTAGCTGGCTGTGGAGCTGTACTTTTCTATTTTTGAATTCTCTTCACTCTGAACAAATCTATAAAAATCAGGAGAACCATCAGTTGACTTTCAGGCGGGTTTTGGCTTTCATAAGCCTTTAACATGTAGCCTCCCCCCATTCACTTTCCAGTTCTGATTTAAGGAGCAGCGGCTACCATATAAAGACTCGGGTGAGTTAAAACACACGGGAAAGTGGGTTTTGCTGCTCTCACAATGAAAGTCCTTCATCTGATATGCAGGCACCTGATATGAAGAGGCAAGTTTTTATCTGTGTCCACTTCCACTTTGTTATGGGCTGATATAAACAATGTTTCGTCTCGTACATGTGATACAGTGCAGTTTGCAACCCACATAATTTTCCGGGTTTAACCAAAACCTTGACTAGTCTCTCTCTAGCTCCATGATGAATCCACTAACAGATGGGTGTCATAGCAATGCCAAATTTCTATGAAAGATTCCAAAATCTTTTTTTTAATGCTTATTTATTTTTGAGAGAGACAGAGAGAGATACAGAGAGAGAGAGGGGAGAGGCAGAGTAAGCAGGAGACACAGAATCAAAACCAGGCTCCAGACCCTGAGCTGTCAGCACAGAGCTCAACAAGGGGCTCGAACTCAAACCGTGAGATCATGACCTGAGCTGAAGTCAGAAGCTTAACTTACTGAGCCACCCAGGTGCCCCAAAGATTCCAAAATCTTAATTGCAATTTCTGAATGCATGTCATCACTGTCTGATAATTTTTTGGGCTTTGATTGGCTCTAAGACCACACTTTGAGAGAAACTAAGGGAAACTACTCAGTAAAGTATAACATCTAAGCTACCAAGCCAATGAGAAAACTTTCTGTTTGGCTGGGAATTTATATTATGATCTGTATACACTGTGCTAATCTGTGTTAAGCACTTAGAGAATAGAATTACATGGTATTTGGAAAAAAATGTCTTACTTCCCCTGCCCTTGAAAGGACTTACAGTACAGTGACCAGAACACATCAGAGAAGTAGACACCACTGGTTACCTGGCCCAGTGAGTGGTGTCCTATTCTGCCCGTCAGCTCTGACACTCAAATAAACTGAGAAGTGAAAAGATTCATCAGCAGTGGCCAGAGAGGGGGCTGAGCACACACCCAATCAGTCAAGGTGATTGACAGCCTGTGAAAATATTACAATGAAACATGATGTTTTGCTCTGGAGGTCACCAGAAGTGGCCAAGTCTGGATGTTGCCAGGTCAAGTTTCACAGCTGTGGGGCATCAGTCTTTAAGTCTTGATAGTGTACTTGCTTCAAGGAAACCACACGCAGTCCGGAAGCCAGGCAGATTTTGAGATGCCGCAAGGAGTTGAGAAGTGGTCTGCATCCATCTCTGGCAGCCTAGCGGGACTTTTGATGGAATGTAGTACCGTTCAGTTGAAACACTAAGTATGTGCGGATCTAACTGCTTTATCGTACTCCTCTGAGCCATGCCCTTGTAATCCCTTTCCACTTCTGCTGAAATACCTAGGATCCCCGCGTCTCCATGGCCACAGTCCAGGCTAAGATGACCAGTTTAATACAGTTCTTTTTTTTTTTTTTTAATTAATGTTTATTTATTCTTGAGAGAGAGAGAGAGAGAGAAAGCATGAGCGGGGCAGTGCAGAGAAAGAGGGAGACACAGAATCTGAAGCAAGCTCCAGGCTCTGAACTGTCAGCACAGAGCCCAACGCGGGGCTCCAACTCAGAAACTGCAAAATCATTGACCTAACCCAAAGTCAGGTGTGTAACCGACTGAGCCACCCAGGCTCCCCTAAGAGGACCAGTTTAGAAGAAACTTCACTACCCTCTGGTGCCTTCACTGCCTATGAATGAATGATATGACTGCTCATTTGTAAAGATTCCGCATGGAATTGGGGGTCACTCTCTTATTTCTGATAGTTAAATAACGTATTGGACTATATCTATATCAGACAAACATATAATACCATGTATATTATTATTATTAACTGCTAGGAAGGCTGATAGCATTTAAATACAAGATAGAACAGTTTTAGTTTGGTAAACACACTTTATGATGCAAAAGAGAATAAATCATACAAACAAGTGCCTTTGCAATCAGTATAAAGAGGAGTCAGTCTGCATTTGAGCTTGTGGCAAGGTTTTTAAATACCTTGCTTTGTTTTTAGCCCTCTGGCTGGACAACTCCTAGCACATCAAGCAGAGGAAGGAAGCACTGGGAAGTCCTACTGAAACATACACCTGGGGTTCAGCTCCCTTCAGAGTTGCTGACCCCGTAGGCCTGGGGTAGGCTCAGACTCGTGTTACTAACTTTCCAGGTAATGTTCGCTTGGTTCTCAGGTTGATCTTCTGATGAAAAATGAGTGTAACGCTCTACTATTAACACGACAAAGCCAAAAACTCCATTGCAGAGTAGGGTAGGAATGTGAACATCTGGCCCAATCACCTTGTCCCTTCTCAGATCCCCACATGACTCTAGCTTGGTTGTGCACTGGCCGTTGTCACATGCAATATTGGCCATTGTCTGAATATATCATTCTCTTTGAGACTTTGGTATTCGATTTCATCACACCTCTGCCCCAGGTGTCCCTCTACCTGTAGAGCCTGAAAAATGGTCACCTACACTTCAAGGCCAAGTTCCAGTCAAATCTCTTCTAAGGAGAATCTTGCCTACTAAATTTAAGTACATAGAGGGTGCCTGGGTGGCTCAGTGGGTTAAGTGTCAGACTCTTGGTTTTGGCCCAGATGGTGATCTCATGGTTCATGAGTTCAAGCCCTGCGTCGGGCTCTGTGCTGACAGAGCAGAGCTGCTTGGGATTCTCTCTCTCCCTGTCTCCCTGCCCCTCCCGGGTTCATGCTCTCTCTCTCTCTCTCAAAATAAATAATTAAACCTCATGAAAATATATTTTTAAAATTTTTTTACATTTATTTATTTTTGAGAGACAGAGTAAGACAGAGCATGAGGGAGGGAGGGGCAGAGAGAGAAGGAGACACAGAATCCGAAGCAGCTCCAGGCTCTGAGCAAGCATTCAGCACAGAGCCTGACGCAGGGCTCAAACCCACGAACCATGAGATCATGACCTGAGCCGAAGTCGAATGCTCAACCAACTGAGCCACTCAGGCGCCCCAAAAATATTTTTTTAAAAAACTGAATTTAGTTACTAGAGGACCTCTCAAAATTTGATTATAGTGGATAGTTTCATCACGTAAGCTGCAGATAGCCTCATGATCCTATAATGTGCTTTAGTCCATTCCACCAGGTGGTACAAGATACAGTTTGAATGTTGGATCATGGAACTGTTTTCATTGTTCACTCAATAGCTTTTTATTTTATACCATGATTTTTATCAAAATGTTTGTGTCTCTAAGAATATTTGACATGAATTTTAATGATGCGCCAAACCACACACACACAAAAGAAACATTGATCGTAACACTTTAAGACATCATTCATTCATATATACTTAAAATTCATATAGCCTAAGCATGAGGAAAAGTCATTATAAAAGATACATTTATTTTTAAAACTTGGCTTTTCTTAGAGATTTACTTATGCATTTCAGGTACAGGTCTTAGAAAGACATAATCGATTTAAGCTGACGTAAATGTATCAGATACTGATTTTGTGTCTGTGAGATATACACTTACAAGTATACTAAAGTTTGCAGGATTCAGATCTTTGCATATATACATAGATAGTTCTGCAGAGCCTGGCGTTATTATTAGGTTTTACTAAAGCTTGAAACCTAAGTTTCTGCCAGAAAGTTTCCTGGTTAATCTGCTTCGAATAGTGGTGAATGCTTTATCATTAGCCAAATGGGGAAGGCATGGCTGATTGTAGTCCTTTCTTAAAGGTTAAGGAATGATATATAGGTGCTAAGTAAAGGCTTATCAGGTTACTGTACATCAGAACACTGATAAAACTTCCTTAGGAAAGCACCAAATGGAACGAAGACCTTTTCAGAAAATGTTGGTTTGTAGATATGACATTACAATGGAACTCATCTAAATGACAGCATGGCTTAAGTATGGAATTTTTACTCCCAGGTCAGGAAATTCTACAGCAGGAACCCAAGTCTGGCTTAGCTCTTGAGATGTGGCCAGAATCCAGGTTGTTTTTTCTGCCATGTGCTAGTTTTCTGAGACATGTGAGTTGTGGAAGATAAGAACAGAATAGCATGTTAGCTCCAACATGTGGCACTTGTCGGGTTCACAAAAGAGCATAGGCCTCACGCAAGTCTCCATTTTCCCTGAAGTTATTAGAGTTGAGCGTGGCGTTCATACTTTCAATCCTGATGGGAAAACGGGAGACCGAGAAGCGATAGAAGCCATAGAAGCAGAGTCTCAGGGCTCACATCAAGATCGTAAGACTCTGCTTTTCCATTTTGTTTTCCATTTCATCTTGTGCTTTTAAAAAACATATTTTGTGCCATCATTTATTGGCAGGCCTTCTTTAAGATGTAGCTGGGGCCTTTTGTGGAAGTAAAACTAAGGCACATGCTTTTCTGAGAATAATCCCAGAGAAGGGACCCTCTTAAGTTAATTGTGCCTTACTCCGTTCCCATCAAGGGCATGAAAGCCACCACTTAAGTGATCTTTCAGTTGATTAGCTTAAGCATCCAGGAAGTCCTTTTTGTTATCTAATCGAAGTCACTTTAGCTAAAATTCTCCCTGTTTTGTTTTTGATAGAGAAAGGGAGCCTATGTCCACATTATACACAGCGGAAGTGGAGCTGCAGTATGTTCTATAAACACCTAGAGCCTGTGTGTGGATACAGAGAGCAAGAAAGTAATTTATTGTAACACACTTGGTAAGTTGTGATCGGTAGGGATGGATAAATGGTGGAATTGAGAGTCAGATGCAGGTCTGACTAGTCCTAAAGTTCATTTTTTCTATATTAAATTTTTTTCTAAATTAAATTTTCTATACTTTCTATATTAAAAAATTCATTTTTTCTATATTATATCATTTTCGAAGAAGCATGAAGAAAGAAAACCATGGTTCATATAACCCAAGAAGGTATTATGATATTTACATGATACTCAAGGAGAGAACATTTAAAGCCTGTTTAGAAAAAAAAAAAAAAGAAAACAGTCTTCACAAATTCACTGCTCATATTTGTACTGGGAAACAGTACAGGTTTGTTTATTTGGAAGGGTCAAGAACTGCTGGGTTAGCCGAAGAGACCAGTTCAATATATCGTATCATTGTGGTCACCTTGAGGTATATTAGCACGCTAATTAGGTTTGTCACAATTTTGTACGTAATTGCAGTTATCACAAAAGTTATATTAGAACCCGAGCTGAATAGTGCAATCTGTATCAACAAATCCACATTTAACCTATGAAAGGGTTAGTTACCCAGATGACACAGCCACGACAGCTGTGTACAGTGTTAGGTGGTAGATCAATCCGATGTTAGCCACTCGAGTGAAATCATCACAGCCGCCCAGGGCGACGATGGCCTCTGTCAAGGTGGTTCTTCCAGTTGTGGAGCCAGCATTTATGGGTTTCAGCAAGAGAAAAGTGGCACCCCATTCAGCTGCACATGAGGTGGGAGGGAGGTACGAAGTTAGCGCCAGACCAAACGGAGGTGGGGGTCAGAACCCAGTGTGCACTCCCACAGATCATGGATATGTGAACCCTCTTATGGAAACAGATTCATTCTCTGTCTCTGACCAAGTGTCAGTGCTGCTTCAGTTTGGGGCAAAGTCATAAGAATCTTTCAGCTTTTTAAAGTTTAGAAAACATTTTTTAGCTCCTTGCATTTGGTATTGTCATAAAATGGCTAGGAGAAGCCTAAAGTATGCTTCCTGTCTTTCTGGAGTTTTAAATATTGTTGACAAGGAATGATGAATGGAAGAAATAATTATAAGCAGGATTTGAGTTTTTCTTTATCTTCAACTTGTGTTAGATAAGTCAGTTCTTGCGTCTGGACCACTAGCCAGTGAAAGGGCCAGGCTACGTGGTATCCAAGTTCTGACTTAATTTACTACTTCTATCATTCCATTAAATGTCAAATGAATATGATACAAAAAGTAAAGCCAAAGGAATTCCAAGAAGGGAGAGAGAAAGAGAGAATCAGATGTGGTCAGAGAATCCTGAATTAGCCAAGCTTTTGGCTGATATCAAAATCAACTGTAAGAATTAGCTGAATGGAGGGGTCAGAGGGCAGAGGGTTATTATGGGGAAAATGGAAAGAAGAAGGAAACCAGAAGTGAAAAATGTATGAGGTAGTCGTCTGGCATCGAGAAGGTTGTCTCAATTGCTGGAAACGGAAGATGGCTTTGTCTCAGACAGCATCGGGCTGCCTACAGAAATCCATGCACATCAGACCAGCAGAGCTGGGTTGGAGCCCAGAGACCAAGAAGAAGCATCAATCAGGGATCCTTTTCTATCAGACAAAGAGAAAGGAGGAAATGTTCATCTTGAGCAGTTTGAGCAAGATTAAACTGGTAGCCATCACTTCCAGATATGACGTGGCCCATAAAATGTTAAAGGGGGAAAAAAAAGAATCAAATGCCAAGACTTACTTAAAAATACCTGGAGATTCACAACAAACAAGTTTGCAAAGACCCTCAGAGAACAGACTCTTCCTTCTGTTCCACATCATAACAGTTAGCAGGAGCTGAGTCTCTGCCACACCTTCACCAAGGCCTGTGAGCTCCCAGAAGTCACATGTGAGGCTGGCCCTTCTTCTTACCCTCTTCCTGAGATGGAAGGGTTTTTGGATCTGAGACCATTGGTGAAGGGACGGACCTAGATGGATCTTTAGAAAACTCCAGCAGAACTCTCATGCTCAGTGGAGAAGGCCCTCGTTCAGAAAGGACATAGAAGAGAAGAATTATAGAGGAGTTTGGTTTTGAAAGCGCCATCAACTTTGTGACTGAGTGAATTACCATGGGAAGGAGACACTGCTCATGCAAGGAAGATTATAAGTGCCTAGTGTGCATGTTAGTAATCGCTAATACTTTTGAAAATCCTTATATAACAGACACTTAATTGTATAACTTTAGCATTCTGTTATGTATCACATTGAAAACCTTACGTTTATTCAAATGTTCACTTGGAGCTGCTTCCAAATTTGGGCGTACCAGAATAGGTATGAACGCTGAAGAAAAGGATGTTGTCCTACTTCGTGCCTAAATTATTTTTGAGTTGCCAGATTTCTTGTCTAGCACCTTGTGAGTTTTTAAAATATGATATATGTTCTTAATAACCTGTATTGAACATCTTGATGGGAAAGATGAGTAAGTTATTATAATGTATTCACTGTGGGCTGGTCAAGTGTTTCCTTTTTCATAAAGTAGGTTGCAATTCTCACGCCAGCGTTGCCAAATTGAAAATAAATATGCCTGGCTGGAAGGGAAAACGAATGAGATTTTATAAATGAAATAATATGCCTTGAGGCCAGGTACCAAAGATGGATAAGGAACACCATATTTGGGCATGAATTGCTGCTAAATACAACTACACTTAGGCCAGGAGAGCAGTGATCTACCAGTGATCCAACTAGGTCCTGATTTATGTATGTTTGTGACCCAGCTATTCAGTCAGGAGAGAGAAGTGATGCTAGCTAAAAGATGAATCACATGCTGTTTACTGTAGTTATACTTTGTGTTCATTTGGACTCATTTTTTTTTCTTTTAAAGTTTATTTGTTTATTTTGAAAAAGGAGACAGAGCGTGAGCCGGGGAGGGACACAGAGAAGGGGAGACCCAGAATCCCAAGCAGGCTCCATGCTGTCAGCACAGAGCCTAACGTAGGGCTTGAACACACAAACCATTAGATCATGACCTGAGCCGAAATCAAGAGTTGGATGCTTAACATAGTGGGCTACCCAGGTGCCCTCCATTTTGACTCTTAAGTGAATTCTAAGGCCTGTGATGTCAGAAAAATATTTACTAACTTTTGTTTGTACCACTCTCCTTAATCTGAAACTAAGTGCATGGTGAGCACTTATTGAAATCAGTCCAATTAATACACTATTGATAGTTGTCGTTTTCTTTTTATCTGCTTGCATTTTTTTCTTATTTAGTTTTTTATCTATAGTCCCCAAATCTGAAGATAGTTTGGAAAACTAGAATAGATTTCTGCAACTGAGTAATTTTGAGTCTGTCGGCTATTCAAAGCCTTGAAGGCAACATCGAAATAGGTAAAGTGGGGCTCAGAATCACATTGCTTCTCAGGTTCCCATAAATTTTGTGTTTGCAGTAAATTTATGTAGACAAAACAAGCCAACGATAGTTTCCCCAGACATTCACAGCATGTGATTCCAAGACCAGAGCAGGATTTGGTTTGAGTTTATTTTCTGTATTGTCTTGGATGCTCTCCTTGTGGGTATGTCTTCTCTTCTTGTCTCATGTGTCATGTCTTATTTCAGCTCTTCTGACAGCAGACCAAGCATTAGAGCAGAATAATCTGCATGCACAGTGGGAGAAAGAGGCAGGCCAAATACACACTGACTAGGGAACAAGAAGTTTCCAGCAGTGGATACATTATTCTCCCTGGTAAAGAAGTAGATACGCTAAGCATATGGAGACACGCTCATAGATCAATAAGGAGAACTTCTAAATATATGGCTATCCTGTGAAAATTTATATCTTGACTGCGGATATGTTTTGATAGCATAAGTAATATTCTCATAAAATTTTTGGAGTGACACATGAGGAATGAGTGAAACCATAATATAAAAAGCACATGTTATGTCCTTGCCAATGATTGCACCATTCTTCTACCTTAAAAAGACATTGGTTTTTATCCTATCCTGGTCTTTTATGGTAGCTCGGTTCTATATATCTTGAGGATTCCTATGAGAATAAGACACAACTGAAATTAGTGTAATGAGCTTAAGTTAGGGGAAAGCAAGATTCCCTGGATCTTGGATAAATACACCTAGTTTAACAAATTTGTCAAAATGTATCCACTGAGGATATCATTTTCCTTCCAAAAATACGATGCATACCTTTATTTATTTGATATTTTTTCTGAACCTCAGAGCCTTTAGGATAAACTTGGAAAGGAAATTCTGCTAGACTTCTGTTTTTAATATGGTGCCTTAAATTCTAACATTTCTTGCAGATAGTCGCCCCTGCGACTCCTTTTAGATCTATCTGCTATGGGAGAAGAATCAGAAAGAGACTGTATGATGAAGTTTCTTCTTCCTTTTCTGAATTTCTTAAAAATAGGAGACATGGATTCCGAATTAGCAAACATTGCACTTGGAACTCAGCAGGTGACTCCAGATTAAGTTCACGGACTTCTAGGATGACATTTTCCTTAGAAAATCCCAGGATATAGTTTTACCAGCTACATGGGATTCAACGCAAGTCTTTTTGCTAAGCGATAAAATGTAAATCACTGAACTCTGAAATCAAGAATGATACTGTCAATTACAAGTTAATGGTTAGGAGTGAGTAAATAAGTACCAACATGCGTTGGAGTAGAGAGAAATTAAAAGTCATACACAGCTGAAAAAAAAATTCCTTACAGATCCAAGTTCTACAGCATCAGAAGCTCAGTCTTGTTATACCTTTTGCTAAATCTTAGTTAAAAAAAATAGCTTGTTATTATATTTGGTTGTCCGTACGTTCATACCGATCTTTGGATACATCCTGTACATTCATAGCTATGTTTAGAACCAGTGGAACTGGTTAAAATATCTGCAATATAGACTAGACAATAAAATTTTCCAGTTAGCATATTATGTTGATTTAAAAGTCATTTTGTCCCATGAATTTTAGTTTTGATCAATTTATAAAGGCGACTTTTAGATGGGGCTCTGTGTGGCTCAGTCAGTTAAGCGTCAGACTCTCGGTTTTGGCTTGGGTCATGATTTCATGGTGTTGGGGTTTGGCCCTGCATGGGGCTCTGTACTAGCAGCAGGGGCCTACTTGGGATTCTCTCTCTCTCCTCCCGCTCTCTCTGCGCCTCCCCTACTCGCACTCTCTCTCAAAATAATAATAATAATAACAATAGTAATAATAAAACACTTTTAGAAACAAAGATGATTAATTTTTCAGCAAGTATTATTTAAAGAAATGAGTTTCTCACAAATCTGTTTTCTAAAACCAAATTCTAGGGGCAGCTGGGGGGCTCAGTCGGTTAAGCGTCTGACTTCGGCTCAGGTCATGATCTCATGGTTCATGGGTTTGAGCCCCGTGATGGGCTCTGTGCTGACAGCTCAGAGCCTGGAGCCTGTTTCAGATTCTGTATCTTCCTCTCTCTCTGACCCTCCCCTGTTCACGCTGTGTGTCTCTCTCTCTCAGAAATAAATAAAATATTAAAAAGTTTTTTTTAAATAAAAATTAAAAAGAAACAAATTCTGTTGTGAAACCATAATCTTATCATTGATCTAAAAATGAATGTAATAACTTTAATCTCATAAGTTACTTACTCTAGTATGTTTATTATACAGGCATGTGAATAATATGAAATAATTTATTGGATATATTGAAAAAATAGAGATAGGGTATGTTCGGAGGATGGAGTGAATGTACTTCATTCATTAGATTTCATGGATAACATTTCTGACATTTATGTTTCCTTGAATTGAACCTGGCCCGCTATAAACAACAATAAACAAGAGTTAACAATCTTTGTTGTAGCTTCAAAATATTTGAAATAATCTGATGGCTTCTGGATTACACAGTAAAAATTATACAACATGACACCAAAAGTTAATATTATGTAATCTTAATATGACAAAACCTTAACAATTATAGTACAGTGTTATTTTGCATTTGCTTTCTTATGCAGACACGAGAACAACCATGGACGCTGCTGACAGGGCTGACTTTCCAACACTACCAGTATCTTTCACAGAACATTCTTCGGGAAAGTCCCAATGGCAGAGCTCAAAATTCTAAACATTCTCAAATTCCTGGGTCTAGAAAATAAGATATTAAACCTTCTGGTTGTGATATGCCATGTTTCTATGCTGTAGTATTGTGGTATTTTTCCTTCCCTCTACTTTTATTAAGCACCAACTGCATGCTAGTTATTGGGCTAAGAAAACTTCGTGTTGACAATGACATTGAATTTTCAAAATACACTGTACTCATTTAAGGTAGGTGATGAAAAAGAATGACATAGAAATGGGTACTTTCTTCAAGATCACAGAGTCGTTCCAATGACTCTGCTTTTTCGTACCAGCTCAGAAGGTCTCCGACAAATCACTTAGTTCAAACCTCACTTTTCATTACAAGCTTACAGAACTGCCTCAGGTGATTCACAAACTTTCTAATCTTTCTGGGGCAAACCTTTTCTGAAAGGGCCAGATGTAGACATTTTAGCTTTGTGGGCCATAAGGGTTCTTGCTCGTACTCAGCTCTCTGTTGTAGCATGAAAGAGTACATGGACAATAAAAAACCAAAGGGTGGGCTTTGTTTTAGTAAAAGTTTATTTATGGGTCCTGTATTTCGTTATCATGTACTTATTTGTAGATATATATTTATTTATAGATATTATGTGAAATTAAAATTTCATATAGTGTTCACCTTTCATGATAGTTTCTTTTGTGAGTTTTACCTGTTTTTTTCTCACGTATTTAAAAATGTAAGGGGCACCTGAGTGGCTCAGTTGGTTGAGTGTCTGTCTCTTGATTTTGGCTCAGGTCATGATGTCACAATTTATGGGATTGAGATCCATGTCACACTCTGCGCTGACAGCATGGAGCCTACTTAGGTTCCCTCTCCCTCTGCCCCTCCCCCACTCTCTCTCTCTCTCTCTTTATCCCAAAATAAATAAACTTTAATTTTTTCTTTTAATATAAAACCATTCTTACTCACAGGCCTTACAAGAGCAAGGTCCGTGGCATCCACGGACCATAGTGTGCCAGCTTCTATTCCAGAGCAGGGTCTTTTGAAACCTAAATGTCTCCTGCCACATAGATGTTCTCTCATAACTAAGAAGTAATGAGAGAAAACTCAAACCAAAATAATCTTGTAACACTGATGACACATTATTTACCAGACACTGTGCAAAATGTTTTATACATATCATTTAAGGCAATGTCGGGGCACCTGGGTGTCTCAGTCGGTTGAGCGTCTGACTTCAGCTCAGGTCATGATCTCACGGCTCATGAGTTCGAGCCTCGCATCGGGCTCTGTGCTGACAGCTCAGAGCCTGGAGCTGCTTCAGATTCTGAGTCTCCCTCTCTCTCTGCCCCTCTCTCACGCATGCTCTGTCTCTCTGTCTCCCTAAAAAATAAATAAACATTAAAACAAAACAAGATGAAAACAATGTCATCACAGCCCCATGGAAGGGATATGTTCTACTTACATAGAGAAGGAAAGGGCTTCTGACTGCTGTCATGATATCTCTGGCTGCACACCTTAATGTAGCAGAACCTAAATATTTATCTCTAAACTTTGAAAATCATAATTCTTCTATGTTGAATGGCCATGGAAAACTTTTCACATTGCAGGAGGAAGAGATAATCTAGACAAAACGATGCAATACTGATATTTGGGAGCCTCCGTGTTCTAGAGACTGTTGGAGACCATCTGATATCTTAGTAATGAGCTAAAAATAATTGTGCAAATGCTACCCATGTTCTAATTATATTATTTCTTGTTCTGCCTTCCAAGTGTTGATTTAATGGGTCCATACATAAAACACAAACAATAGCAAAGGAGTAAATATACACAGCCACTGTGTTTGGATTACTGCAGTGATTTTTTTTTTCTAACTATAATGCATGTCTTAGACCTAACCTTAGAGCTCCTTAGTTAACTCTTTGTCAAGAGAATGAAGACAGATGGTATGATGAGCCTCATATGCACATACTATATATTTAACTGCATTGGACTAAACAGATACTCTTTTGGGTGGAAATTGTCTGACCTTCCTTGATTGAACAGTTAGGTTTTACAAGAAACTAAGGCTTGCTCCTTGCTTTTACAGCCTTCCCTTTTGGGCTAAATGGTGACATTATAGCTATCTGCCACCGACTTGACAAAACTCTAACTGTGTTTATTGCTTTATCTGTGTTTTATTTAACGCTTGACCTCAAAAACCTTTGTAAAGTGTCTTTCATTACTACAGAATCGAGAAACATTGAACAAATATATCGTTCTTTGTCCATACTTCGGTGAGGGGAGACTATTTTTCCCTGTCAAAATTTTCAACCTTTGGGGCTTCAAATAATTGAAGCGAAGGAGTATTTGTATTTTTAATATTTCTCTCATCAGTTTTCTAAAAAATTCAATTTAATACATACTTACATCTGCCAATGTCATTAAACCACAAAGCATATATACTACGTGTTATTATAGATTTAGTAGCAGAGGGAGAGAGTAATGAAAAATATTATAAATATACTTAATTTACAACTCTTTCAACATGTTACATACCTCTTAAAAGGGATATATGTATACATACATACACACACACACCATCTCTACCAACATATGACGTGATGAAAATATAGAGATTGCTTTGCTAAGTAATTTATTCATAAAGTCAATACATTGTTTAACGTGCCAAAGCTTTGGGTGTTTACATTTTTTTAATGTCTATTTATTTTTTAGAAGGGAGAGAGACAGGCAATGAGTAGGGGCAGAGAAAGAGGGAGACACAGAATCTGAAGCAGGCATCAGGCTCTGAGCTTTCAGCACAGAGAGCCCAGTACAGGGCTGAAATCCATGAACCATGAGATCATGACCTGAGCTGAAGTCAAATGCTTAACGAACTGAGCCACCCGGGTGCCCCATTTAGTGTCTCTTCCGTAAAACATGTTGTGCTAGGAAATTTTCATTCTTTATTCTTTTCCATACCAGTAGGTTTGTGATAGTACTACGTAGTAAGCTACATGTAATCATGATTCATCTATTTTGTACTAATGCTTATTACAAAAGTGTGAAATATGTTACTCTATGGCAATGGTATTTTGAAATTGAAATTACCAATATTTTATTCTTATATAAAAATATGAAATACTTCACCATGTTAGTAGTACAATTCTTTCCTATTTTTAAGCTGTCCATAATCTACTTTTTTTCAGATTCATTATCTCATGTAAATTACGTGTCATTAAATTTTTGTGACTGAGTACACTATTGAATTTAATTGATGGATAGGAAATTACAATCTGGTCCTTACAGATTCTCAGTAATCCACTATCAACACTTTTAGGCAGAATTGTAATATTTGTTGACTGTCAAGGATGAAAAATTCTGCCCTGTCTTAAGTGTCAAGTCCTAATTTTACAAAGAGCAGAACCATTTCTGGGGGCGGTCGAGAGAAAATGGCTGAAGAATGAGACATTGTTGACTCATACCCTGGATTCTTTTAGGTGTGATTTCAAGTCTTCTTACATTTCTTTACAATGACTCTTAAAAATTTCAGAAGGGGGCGCCTGGGTGACTTAGTCGGTTAAGCGTCCGACTTTCGCTTAGGTCATGATCTCGCGGTCATGATCTCGCGGTTCGTGGGTTCGAGCCCCGCGTCGGGCTCTGTGCTGACTGCCAGCTCAGAGCCTGGAGCCTGTTTCAGAGTCTGTATCTCCCCCTCTCTCTCTGACCCTCCCCTGCTCACACTGTCTCTCTCTCTCTCTCTCCTAGAAATAAATAAAAATATTTTTAAAAAAAATTTCAGAAGAGACTTCAAGCTTATTTTTCATGATGTTTTTCAAAGTTTCTTCTGCAAAGTGGTCAAATACAGTGCTTTCTTCTGTGGTGTGATTATCTAGTCATGGAGACATAATGCTTTCACTCCCAACATAGACTACAGATACATAACTTTTTCTCATGTGACCCCATCTTTCAAGAATCACTTGATATATTTATTATGCTCACATGGAACTTCTACAACCTTTCTATGTTTCCTTATTTTCCAATTTTATCTTAACATTACAATCGTGTTTAGATAAAATAGTATAATGCAGTATTTGGGGCCAGCCTCTGCCGCATCACATGCTGCCGTAAAGACAAGTTTGTCTTCCGACAATTACATAGTCACAAAAATATTCATTAAAACTCAAAGGATTAAACATAGAAATATGACTTTGCTGTCTAAGCTGATGGCTATTCTCTTTTAAAAATTTGTTAACTCCATAGGGTAGGGTGTAATTTACAATCATGATTTCTATAAGTGCATAACTGATGAAAGGCCATGATTCAACAATGCCTGCCAAGTTCTGAGGCTCGGCTTTTCCTTAGAGAAGTACTGTTTATTTGTGTAGCGTGCAGCATGCCTTAACTAAAGTGTGTCTGCTGATGGTTTTATTTTCAAGCACTTACATTCATAAATTCCTGGCATATGATTGCATTTTACAGTATAATATGAGTGTATTCATAATGATTTCATTTGAATCTATTCATAGCTTATAGAAATGCTCAATGAAACTGCTGTAATTTTAATATCAATTACATGAAAATCTCAAAATACCATTGATTATTCTGGTCAGTTGTTGAGAGATATTCTCACTTTCAGATATCAATTTTCATGTTCTGTCCATAGTAACAATGGATATTTAGAGAACAACCCATTGTATTATTATGCATATTATCTTATTTAAGTCATGTAACAAACCTATGGTTTAATTATTATTACCCATATTTTATAAATGAGAGCTGTGAGGCTCTGAGAGGTTAAGTCATTTATTTAAGATTTCTTAACTACTAAGTGACCAGGACAGGAATTAAATCTTCTGTTTAACATCCACTGTAATTTTCTTATGTATTTAATGTCAGCCAAGATGAAGTTTTATTTTATGGAATAGGATAGCGGTAAGATGTTAACTTTAAGGAATCTGATCTGTTCTTACTTATTTCAATTCCAGAGTTATTAATTAACTTTGAGTTAATTATTTAATTCCAAAGATGAAATAAACGAATGCCTTTCTCATATTATTTCACAACTGATGTCACTTTTTACTTCGGGATATTATAACAAGAAGATGTGGGCCTTGGCTAACGTGGAAAGGCTCTGTATTACCTGTAAAACTGTGCTGTGACTGTCAGATAGTATCCAAGGGGTCCCCTCCTTTAAAGTCTCACAGGATGACCTTCCCAGTGATTAGGAAAGATTCATCTTCTGTACTTGATGATGGAAAATTAACTGAATGATTTTCAGCACAGAGGCCATCAGCTTCTCTAAGGCACTGGAGAGTGAGTGTGCAAACACACAACTTGACTACAAAGACTAATCTTTGATGGCCTCCTAATCAGTTTGAATTTAGAAACATATTCATAAACATCATTTCTATTTTACATAAAGCGGAGGAGAAGCAGATGGAAAGTTTCCCGTTCAACCAAGCTTTGGATCCCAGTCATTTTATCCACTCACAGGAATCAGCTAAAAGGAACACTTGGAGGTTTCCTTCCCTGACTCAGATAGGCTTTTGATGAAAATCATATGGTTATTAGTTTTTATTTTCCAGATGGAAAAAATGAAGACCAAAGAGTGTTTATGTGGAAACTGGTTTTCCGATCCTCAGGAGTGTTTTTTTTTTCACTTCTGAAATTTTAGATATACTACTATTACAGACTAACACATTCTTTATTCATCCACCTAATCTACCTGCTTTTATTCCTTTGAAGATTTTCTGCATTTTATTTAAAAGCATACCAGAAAGAACAGAAGCATTAAAGAAAAAAAAAAAAAAGAATGTTTCACAGGTAACTTCTTTCTCTATTCATCAGTGAAGAGCATAGGTCTGTAAAGGGATTTCTCGTCAGCACACCCACTTTCTCCACACAAAGTATGTTGGCCCGTGCAAAGCATGGCTTAATGGGACTGTATTTCACACTGGCACATCCTGAGAACACTATTGAAGCCATTACAACCATTCCCCCAATAAAGAACATAATAAGACTCATGCTAATGATAGATAGCAAGTCAAAAAATATAAACACAAGTGAAGAACATTAGCTTTCATGAAACTAAATTTTGGGAAGGCTCAGTGAATTGTCCAGCATTCCACAACAAAATTGTGCAAAGACTACCTGGAACTCAGTTGTGCGTAAGTTGGTTGCTAGGAAACTGTGTGTATTTCTGCCATGTTGCCCCCATGCTCCATGAAATACACTATTTATGTAGTGTTATATAATGTTATATAGTGTTATATTTATGTAACATTATGTAATGTTAAATAGTGTTATGTAAATATAACAAAGCAAAATGAAGCTCTTGGTACATTAATTATTACACTAGTTTGTGTCCTTTAGCTACTAATACAAGTACCTGCCTGATATAAGCAAAAAGAGTTAATGTGTCAAGGATGAGGGGTGACTCAGAGAATCTAAGAAACAGCTACAGACTCAATATCAGAAAGGACAGAAGAAAGATTAACCCACACATCTGTTTCAGCTACCTTCACTTTTAAGCCCCTCCCCACAGATGAACCGGGTAAGGTTGTTTTCCTTCCTTGTATCTTTCCATTTAGGGGTCAGATCCTGGGAAGGAGACCCCTAATGACCCTGCTTGTCCAGGACAGGGTGAGTGTCCTGCTTAGCCGTCTCCCCAAACCATCCCAGGATAGAAGAGTGATTTCCCAAGGAAATTGAGGGTCTTTGCCAGAAAAGAAGAGAGCGGTTACTAGTCACCAAAGCAAGACCTTCTATTATGTCAAAGCCCAATTTAAATGTCACTCCCTCCAGCAGGCCATTTTCTCATTCCCCTAAACCTTCCTGGGTAAATTCACTGACTCTAGACAAACATGTGACAGGTACTCAAGAAAATGAGATGTACTGGAAGGTGAGAGAGACCAGTGCTTGCCTTTAGGGAGCATACATTCTAGCAGAAAATAGCGTTTCCAAGCCGGTTTATAGACAGTAAGATTTTGGGGAAGAAGAATTACTCAGTTGTAGATCTCTTTGACTTCTAATGGGGTGATATGCACAGAGTAAGAATTGAATGATTGTTAACTAAATTAAGGAAGATGTGGTTTTGTTCACATAAAATGTGTTTCTCCGTATTATATGCCAAATTATGTTAGCCCTGTAGAAAGAGTTATATGCAATGTATTTGTCGCTCTTAAGGATATCAAGGCATAAAGTAATTGGAATCAACCATTAGGACAGAAACCTAGAGATATAATAGAGACACAAAGAAGAGAATGACTAGTTTTACATAGGTAGACAAACAAGATATTATAAAATAGATGAATTGAATTTCAAAGGATAAATGGCGGTAGAACCCTTGCAGAGAAGAGGTTAGGCATTTTCCAGGACAAAGAGTCCAGA
Organism: Crocuta crocuta; assembly: GCF_008692635.1. Taxonomy (NCBI): domain Eukaryota; kingdom Metazoa; phylum Chordata; class Mammalia; order Carnivora; family Hyaenidae; genus Crocuta; species Crocuta crocuta. The sequence continues at coordinate 8,635,256 of NW_027528362.1, read as the reverse complement.
GCAAAAAGACCAAATACTCAAAGAAGGAAGGATGAGGGACATCCAATTCCATGAGCAAAATTAACTGATATGGAAGAAAGATTATATTTCTTCACATCTACATTTATTTAAAATAATTTTTAAAGTCTTTTTGTGGTGGTTGACAATGGAGACACATTGGAAGATTTTGAGATGAACTATGTGTTTGAATATACATTTTAGTCGGCTCACTTTGACATCCTATGGGGAATGCATTGCTGAGGAAAGTAGGAAGGCAAAGCAGCAGTGAATTAAAAAAGAAAATTAATGTTTATTATTTTGAGAGAGAGAGAGAGCACAAATGGGGAGGGGGCTGAGAGAGAGGGAAGAGAGAATCCCAAGCAGGTTCCCCACTGCCAGCGCAGAGCCCAGTGTGGGTCTTGAACTCACAAACCATGAGATGATGACCTGAGCCGAAACCAAGAATCAGACACTTAACCAACTGAGCCACCCAGGCGCCCCAGCAGTGAATTTTTTAAAAAAGGAATGAGTACAAGAGATGGCAATGTGCCTGTTAAACGGACTCCAAAGCATGTAGTAACTGACGACAGGCTAAAGTGTTGGGGGTGGGAAAGTCATCAGATTGACTCTGAGGTTTCACAAGAGAGGGAAGTAACCAACAGGTACTCCCTCACTGAGACTGAGGACAGAGGGGAAAGAAGCAGTGTTAGAGAATATGAAGAGCAGGCAAGGAAGAAAGGAAGGTACTAGAACACACAACAGGATAAGGGCACAGGCTGTGGTGAGAAGACAGCCTTTGGGACTTTCACATTTTAAGTGTGGAGAGAAGACCATAATCCGTGAAAAGATTTGCACAGAAGGAAAGAGGAAGGTAGACAATTTTGGAAACTGATGGCGGGATTTTGAGGGAAACATGTTTGACATCAGGATACTAACATTACTGAGAAGATCAAGTCTGATGAATAGAGCTGAAACACTCTAACAAGCACTCAAACGGAACTTAAGAACAGGAAAAATGTATGTAATGGCGGCAGGGGGAATGGGAATGGGTGTGGTTGTGGAGTAATGACCCCAAAAGAAGCATAAGGAAGCCTGGGGTGCCAGACTCTGTCCATTTCTCAGTCTGTGTACCTATCACATGGCTGCATTTATGTGCTTTGTAATAAGTATGTAATGCTCCAATTTAAAACAGATGTTAGGGGTGCCTGGGTGGCTCAGTCAGTTAAGCGTCCAACTTCAGCTCAGGTTATGATCTCATGGTTCGTGGGTTTGAGCCCCGTGTTGGGCTCTGTGCTGACAGCTAGCTCAGAGCCTGGAGCCTGTTTTGGATTCTGTGTCTCCCTCTCTCTCTGACCCTCCCCTGTTCATGCTGTCTCTCTCTCTCAGAAATAAATAAAAACATTATTTTTTTTAAAACAGATGTTAAAAAAAATAAAATATGTGAAAGATAACACCTATAATATAAAGAATATGTGAAGTGGCTTTTGCAAGTCACCAGGGTACTACGAAGTCAGACCAGGATTCAAATCCAGATCTGTTGGACTTCCATGCATTTGCTGTTCATCACTGTGTTAACTCTGCCCCCAGATCGGACCTGGAATTCCCCCTTGCCTTCCGCTGGCAGCAAAATGGGCTTCCTCCACTACCCCCTTTTAATCTTACCTTATATAGGTACTTGCTATTCTAACCAATAGATTGAATTATTTTCACTTGCGGTTCTTGCCTCAATGATCCTATAAGGTTGGTTAAAATATTTTTCCTGAATCATCCATCAAGGGATATACAGATACTACATGTGGATTTGCTAAAACCCAAAGGTATCATAGATCTGAAAAAAAAAAGTTTAATCTAGTGTCCATAATGATATGTGATAATGAAACTGATACTATTTCATCTTAATATCTTGAACTGAAAAAAACTCAAGATTAAAAACACTTGAATATCATGGAATAGAGGGAGATACTCAAAGAAAGGAGACATCTTTTTAAGAGGGACAGATAAGCCTCTTTTCCTTTGTAAAATTTCTTTAAGTTTTTACTTACAATATAGAGCCCTTTACTTTTTTTCTTTTTAGTTGATAACTTTTTTTGAAAGACAGCACATATTTCAATATTTCAATACAATTAATCTTATTTTACCTTTACGGAAATATCATGAGTTAGACAGGCAGGCATTTTGACATCTGTTTGACATGTGAATTAATTGTAGACTGCCAAATAATAAATGATGTTTTGCTAGCCCGTAGATCTAGTGGCTCAAATAGATATTTAAATGTGGAGCAGCTGAGCTGACCAGCTGATGCAGACACTTTGCCTGCTTGGCAGACTCACTCCTCATTGTAACCAAACATGTTTGCATTATTGTGTAAACACCATTCTCCTGTGAGCTGTGTTGATGTGTATCCACCAAGACACCAGTATCTCGGTTTTCCAAAATAAGTAGAATTTTCAACCTGAGAAGCGGGAAGGCATCGCCTGGAAAAGAAGCCACGACACTCACATGTTTCTAAGGGGCCACATCCGAGTTGGTGACCTGTGCGCCAGTCCTCTCAGGCTTCTGCTTTGTGTCAGTGAGGACATGGCTTCTCCCACGGAGCATAGCTAAAGTGCTAGTGTCGATTTAAGGTGCGTTCACAGTTCATATGTATGTATCATGTATGTATTTATTTATTTTTTACTTATTTATTCTGAAAGAGAGAGAGAGAGAGATTGAGAGACAGCTCATGCGTGTAAACAGGAAAGGGGCAGAGAGAGAGACAGAAAGAGAGAAAGAATCCTAAGCAAGAGCCCCACGCAAGGCTCGATCCCACAAACCATGAGATCATGACCTGAGCTGAGATCAAGAGTCAGACTCTTAACCAACTGAGCCACCCAGGCGCCCCTCATACGTATTTAAATATACAAAATGATATGTCAAAAATTAATAGATGTTTCAGTCTATTTGCAATCTATAGAAATGCAATTCTCTCAAATTAAAAATGTGTCAGGATGTGTGTAATTTCATAGCTTGTGGACCAGGTGAACTACAAAATGGGTGTACTCTTGACAATCTATTACATCATTTCAGCAGTTAAATGGTTGTGTTGGCCATCCTTTGTCAGAATTAGTCTTGGCTTATAAATTTAGAATAATTCTGAGGGCGCCTGGGTGGCTCAGCTGATTAAGCGTCCAACTCTTGATTTTGGCTCAGGTCATGATCCCACAGTTTGTGAGGTCGAGCCCTGCATCAGGCTCTACCCTGAAAGCATGGAACCTTCTTGGGATTCTCTCTCTCCTTCTCCCTCTACCCCTCCCTGCTCACATGCATGGGCACACACTCAAAATAAACAAACAAACAAACAAACTTTTTTTAAAGAAGAATTATGGATATGCAGACTTCATGTAAAATGTGACCATTCTATATACCACTAATTTTAGAAAGATACTCTACATATCTGGAAATGTGAGTTAATATCACCCTAAGCTCTATGTTCTAAGCTCTGTTGCTTCTTTAAGCAAAATTATGTAAACTATTTAAAAAATATACTGATTGGGTGTTTTCATTAACAACAGAAAGCAATGTCATGAGTAAAAAAGGATATCTATTTTATTATGCGTTATCTTTAAAATGTTATTTTTTATAGTTTTTTAAATTAACCATAAGTTAATGATCCAAAAAAACCTATTCAATATGTGTGTCATATATCTTATACTCATGACAATCGACAATACCCTCACTGGTTTCTGCTTCGCTTTACTAAACTGAAATGCCTGTTCCTCTCATTATAAAATATTATAAAAATATAAATATGCTCAGATATTAAGCTTCTCCTAAATATTTTTTAATGAATAAATGAGCCCAACTGCTTTTGTAAAAGCTAAGGAGTTTGGGTATAGAGATTTGATTCCATTCCCTTTAATTTTTTGAAATATTACATGATACAAAAATCATATGCACAATTTAGACTCGTAGCCATTTTTAGAAACTATAATTTTTGATTCAAAAGAAATCTGCAATCTTGCAAAAATGAGACTCAGTTTAACAGTGTGTTTCCAAAGAAATTGTAGCTGCTTTTCCTGCCTTTCTTCTTAGACAAGAGACTTGTGATAAGGAGAAAAATAATCTGAAAACCCTACAGGGACTATAAATATGGCAGTTTTATATTGGACAGCATTTCATCGGGAGATGAGAACAAAACAGATGCTCCATCTTCCCAACTCAGTATTGACATGTCAGTGTCACTCACAAGCCATGCGTCCTTGGACAAGTCACGAGGTGTCCCTGGTCTTCACTTTCTTCATGGGGACTTCAATAAGCTCAAAGACTACTTCACCACTTAGAATTCACTTGCTCTTTCCGGATAAAAATTTCAGCAGATGTGATTTCCCATCTTTTTTTTTTTTTCTTTTCAAATCATGAAAGTGAAAAGACTTGTTAACAACCAAATTGTAGCTGTTTTTTTTTTCCATATGATGTTCTTAATGCACACTGGATTTTTCTGTACACCTCAAGTGTAAAGCTAAATGTAAGACAATACAGTTCAACAGGACGCATCTGTTGCTTTACTCTGGCACTTTTACTTTTTTAAAAAAATATAATATGAGCCATTTTTAAGAGGTCTGGTTCTTCAAGTTTTTACAAGTTCCATGAATACCCTACATATTTCTTTGGATCTCATTATTGGTCTGGTTGGCTGTAGGGGCCAGGCAGCAGAATTGTTATAGCTGAAGCCTGGGCCGGATGGATACCCTTCTTCTGATTGCCTGAAAGCCAGAAGATGTTCAGGTCACACTCATCACAACCAGACACTATAAAATGTCATGTTATTCCTCTAAAATCCAGTGTCTTAACAAATGCTATGCTTCATTTTTAATGATGGAAAAGAGAAGTTTTAACAACCTGTCAATCTTTTGTATAGGCTGTCCCAGTAGAGCCCGACCATAGGAATCCAACAGAGCTTCCTGGGTGACAGACTGGGAAAGAGAGACAGAGTCAATTAGAGGGGAAAAGAAGAAGGTAAGTATGCCTCACAGAGATACAGAGAGCTTTACTGAGATCCTGGGCATCCCATAACAAGATAACAATGATAATTAATCATTAAAATTAAAACACCACAGAAGAAACTGGATATACACATATAAAATAATCATTCAGGATCCTTATCTCAAGTCATGCCATATGGACCAAAGACTTGAATGGGAGAGAGGAAACATAAAAGTCTTAGAAGAAAACATAAGTGAAAATCTGTGTGTCTTTCCGATCAGGGCATGGTTTCTTATATACTACCCCAAAAGCACACGGCACAAAAGGAAACTAGATGAATTAGTTTCTATCATAATAATAATAATAATAATAAATAATAATAATAATAAAACTTGGTGCATCAAATAATACTAAGTGAAAGGCACCGAAATGGAGACACGATCTGTAAATATATATTTTGTAAGGATCTAGTACCCAGAATATATAACGTAAAGAACTCTTAGAACTCAGCAATAGGAAGATAATCCAATTAAAAACTGGGCAAAGTATTTGAGTAGACAGTTCTCCAGAGAAGACATACAAATGGCCACAAGCACATGAAAAGGTGTTCAACATCATTAGTCATTAGGGAATACAAATTAAAACCACAATGACAAACCACTTTGGACCTAGTAGGATGGCTGTAAGAGAACAAACATAACAAAGTTTGGTGGAGATATGGAGAAATGGGAACCCTCATACTTGGCTAGCGGGAATGTAACATGGCGCAGTAACTATGGAAAATAGTTTGTGACTTCCTCAAAAGGCTACACATATGTGACCCGGCAATTCCAGTCCTACATACATGTCTGAGAGAAGTGAAAACAGATTCAAACAAAAACGTGTACATGAATATTCATAGCGGTGTACTCATAATAGTCAAAAGGTAAAAAAAAAATAAGATGTCTACCAGTTGATGAATGGATAAACAAATGTAGCCTATGCATGCAATGAGATATTACTCAGTAATAAAAAGGAATGAACCACTGGTATATATTACAATATGAACTTTGAAAAAATTATGCTAAGTGAAAGAAATCAAACACAAAAGGTCACAAGGTGTCCTGTTTCCTTCATATGGAATGTCTGCAATAGGCCAGTCCACAGGAACAGATTAGCCATTGTCAGACGCTGGAGGAAGAGAGGCATTTGGCCTAATTGCTAATGAGCTGTTTTTTTGGGGGGTGGGGTGGGGGTGGGGTGGTGATGAAAATGTTCTAGATTTTGTTAGTAGGAATGGCTGCACAACGCAATGACTGTCCTAAAATAACATTCCAGAGTACACTAGAAAATGATGAATTTTATGTTGTGTGACATATGTCTCCATGAGTGTTAAAAATGGAGCAGCCAACTATATTTACAGGTATATGCAAGTGTACAATTAGTTATTATCAACCATCTATTGTTAGAAGATTACTAACAGTTGTCTAGTAAGATGAAACTGAACGTGTGTTTGATTCCTTAGTTTCTTAAGTATTAATTAATTAATTAGTTAACTTAATTAATTTATTATTAATTCTTTTTAATGCTTTTATTTGAGAGAAGGGAGAGAGAGGGAGGCATAAAATCTGAAGCAGGCTCCAGGCTCTGAGCTGTCGGCACAGAACCTGGCATGGGGCTCGAATTCCTGAGCCATGAGATCATGACCTGAGCTGAAGTCAGATGCTTAACCAACTGAGCCACCCTGGCACCCCAAGCTTATTAAATATTTATTGAGTGCCTACTATGTGCTACGCACTGTCCTGGGTTCAAATAAAGATAGATCCTAGATTACATCAGTTGTTCACATTTTTATTTCAGGATCCTTTATGCTCCTAAACATTATTGAAGACCTTAATAGGGTCTTATGTAAGTCATACATAAGACCAATAAAGTTCTATATCAGCAAAAGCAATTGTCTCTTGGATTTTTAACATTATAGTTTCTGTTAGGGCTTCAGTAGGTATGCACACCCCTAGTTACATATTTTCTTTCTAGAATCTTCTCTAGCACACCATACACCCTCTGTACATCATGACAGTACGCTCCTCAAATGTTCCTCTTAGCTCTTGCTACTGTTGCTCTGGGGAGCTTTCTCTCCCTGGAGTACAGACCTTGTGAGCCTGGGAGTTCACACTGGAGGAACCCACCTCCGAGCTCACATCTGCATTCATTGTCTTGATGAACTACCTTCAGCTTGCACAGTCATTTCCTCTAAAAGCTCTTCCCTGCTATGTGGAGGAGGTCTGGTGGCCTCTTAGGTTGTCTTCTTAAGTAACTGAATGGTGGGAGGGATAATTTATTTGCTCATAAGAACATACTACCTTTTAAATAGGAAGGACTTGGCTTCCTGACAAAGTGCCATTAGAGTCCTCCCCGTCCTCCAGCGAGTGTATAATGCTTATCAGTTTCTCACCTTTACAGTCCTTAGTGCCTCCTGCCAACATTAGGACCCAATCCCAGGAGTGCTGTGTCCTTCCCAGAAATTTTAAAAGAAATTATGCTTGAAAGTAAAAGCCTGCAATTGAATTGTAGGAGATAAACCACTGGTGTCAGTTGGGATTGTTGGCTCATGTGCTCCACTCTGGTGACAGTTAATATAAAAAATGGAAAGATAACTATATCTTAATATATAGTATCTCAATTTGGATGAATTGGACTAGAACTCTAATGATATCATGTCTCTCAAAATGAAAGTGGTTGTTGCTAACTTGTGGTTCCTGCTGGCCTGGAAGATAAACTCCCTGACAATGTGTGCAAGACCTTGTGTGGAATTTGTTTTCCAACTATCTGTGACTTTCTGGACGAAGATGTCATAACTTCTTCAAGACGACAGTGGTCCAAATGGTGGTAAGAACCACTCAGTACTGACTTTAAGCATCAAAATAATATATAGCTGGGTAGATAGGGAGAGATGGTATCATAGTTTTTTAATGTGTTCCACATTGCTTTGGTACAATGTAGAATTTGAGGTTAATCTGTCTCACTCTTTTCCTTTTCTTTTCTTTTAAAAGTACATGAAAACTACAACCAAAAGACTGTATTTCCTCAATAGATACTCATCGATTGAGTTATTTGAAACCCAAAAAAGAATTTACTCACTTAATATACATTCTGCAGGTCAAAACTGACCCTAGGAATTATTTTTTAGAGCTATTCTTCTATGTTATTCTACTTAACAAACTTACCCTCCTATTGACAATGGTTTTGGTTTTAACTTAAAAACTATGATTAGAAGCATTTTAGGACTTAAAAATAAAATATAAATGTATTTTTAAACACATACTTTCATGCCATAGGGGATCCCCAAATACCATAGGTACTAGGGAAAAGTAAGCTCTTGTTGCCTTAAAATATATTCCCTTGTTGAGTTCACACTGCTAACCTTTAGGATATTGACAGCCTATTATTTTTTTATATGTGCCATCTTTATCCAGGAAAAAGATAGAACAACTAATTATATCCTTTTGTGAGTGAATGCAGCAGAAGGGCTTTTGTTCAACACAATTTTAACTCTGTTAACCAGGACGGCTGAATGACTTAAGGATTTACCAGGGAGCGTGCATATGCACGTGTTAATGTACAACCACTGCAGTGTAAGGATATACGGTTGCACACGAGACTTTGTTAAGAGACTGAGCCAGTTTCTTGAGACCTTTGTAGAGGGTGTGTCCCTCCATATCTTACCTTGGATATTTTTGGTGTGACAGGACAAGGTGATTACTCTTTCTAAAATTTGTGCCGGGAAAGGGCAAAGGAGAGAAAAAGTAAAGTGAAGCTCATGAAGGTAAACCCATTAACAAAAGCATAATGATTTCTGGAATAATCCCTTCAACTCTCCCTTACATCATGATACTTTCTTTTTAAATCATTGTATAAGCAAGTCCAGATATGGGGCAGTTTCGTGGACTTGCACCGCAAAATGCATTGAGCTGCCGTCAGTATCAACAGGGGTCTTAAGTTCCCAAAACTTCTTAAAGTGAAATTCCCAGGAAGAGAAGCAAGCTAATGTGCATCTTCACTGTTAGCAAACTTAAGGAAGCCCGTGCGAGAAGGCTGCGGTGATTGGGATGGGGGAGGTGTCCGGTAAAGAGTGTGAAGATAGATGTTAGAGGAAAGCAGTCTTCTTGCGTAATCCTGTTCTTCTCACTGCTTCAATCCTTTTTAAGCCCAAATACTACGTTGTATTTGTAGCCACTTCAGGAAGACATGATGTACAAACAAGCATCATCTTTCTCCTCCATTTTTATAACAACTGAAGTCTCTAAAATTAGCGCCATTATCCACAAAAGCTTCCTGATGGACAGAGGGGTTCTTAGACTTTGTCAGAGCCAAGAGTGGGGGACTTTACAGGGCAACTGATGAGGCAGCTACATATTCAACTTGTGTCCTTTGTCGTACCTCAAGGCGGAACTGATATTACAACTCAGTGTAATACCATTGGGCTAAAGAAAACATTCGATGGTACAGTTACTATTTGTTCTCTTTACCCTACGGGGATTTTATTGCTCATGACGCTATTAAACATAGCTGTTTTCCCCTGGCCAAGGTGTGCATCAATATTCTATTAACAGTAATGTTTATATTTTAATAACAATAATGTTCAAGCTATTTTATGGTCTTACAGTTCACTAGAATTCTAGGAGTTTAGATCTCTAGGTTATATAATTGGATTTACACTAATAATATTTAGATCTGTTTCAGTCGTGAGCCACGAATATTATGTTTAATTAGGAATATGCTTCCTGCTGTGAAATAAAGGGACTGTTTTGGTGCTGATGTCATTTTTCCACTCAGCATTTCAGGGGTTATATTGATTCACATCCTGAATTACCCTTTTCCACCCCAAACCCCTTGAAGGCAGGGGCTAAGCTGTTGTTTTTATTTTTTTCTTTTTAATGAATTTGTACCTTAGTCACAACTTATTGTTTTTATCTGTATTATAGCAGTTGATCAAAAACTCTTTGTTGAATGAATACATAATATATGATACCTAGTCAGTTTTGATGTCAGATATGAATGATCATTTTTAGTGAAAAAATGCATTCCGGCATTTTAATTTTCAAAATATGGCCTTGTGTAAAATGGTAGGTAAGATTTTTCTAGAGTAGAATATGAAGTTTGTCTTTAAAACCTTCCACATCCAGTAGCTACTGCAGGCTGCTTTTTATCACATGGATAATTTTGGAAACATTATGAAATAAACTATTCATCAGATTTTTAAATAAATATAATATAGGGGCACCTGGGTGAATCAGTCAGTTAAGCATCCGACTTCGGCTCAGGTCATGATCTCACAGTTCATGGGTTCAAGCCCTGTGTTGGGCTCTTTGCTGACAGCCCAGAGCCTGGAGCTGCTTCGGATTCTGTGTCTCCCTCTCTCTCTGCTCCTCCCCCATTCGTGTGAGCATGCATGCCCACGTTCTCTCTCAAATATAAATGAAAGCATTAAAACTTAAAATAAATATAATACGTACTATATAAAATTTATAGAAAATGTTTATATAGGTGAATGGAGTTACACAAAGTATGAATGATGAAGGTAGTATTTTAAAAATACTCATAAAACTAACATTTATTTATTGACTCTTACCTGCGCCAATCATTATATAATTGTGTAAGGCAGGTAATGAATCACCCATTCGTATAGAACCCTGAAGCCTCAAGACAGAAATATCAGATTCTTAAAAGTTGTATAACTAATAAGTGTAAAAGTGGGGATTTTAACAAAAGCAATCTTGAATCAGAATGATTTTACTTCTTTTTAGAAAGGAACAATACTTGCACATGACAAGAATTTAAACAGTATAGAATTATAAAAATCACAGAATAAAAAGCCCCCTTCTCCAACCCTCCAATTCCTTTTACCAAGACAACGAATATTTACAGCTTTTTATCTGTTTTCTTTAATAGAAAAACGATCACAGTATTGTATCCATTGTGTGTTGTGTGTGTGTGTATATACATATGTATGTATATATTATATATAATGTGTGTATTATATAATTATAATATAATGNTATATTATATATAAAATATTGATATTTTATTTATGTGTATTTTATATTTTATTATATATATTTTATATTTATATTTATTTAGTAATATGGCTGCATGCACACACCTGTCACATTTAATTAACAGCTATGTAGAATTCTATCTATGGTTGGACCCGAATTACCTCATTTCTCTCTTATTAATTACTTTCTAGTTTGTTTCTATTACTGTTTTTACATTTTGCTATCCCTGAAAATAGTGGAGTAAACAAGAATTAACTTCATGTTTTCCATGAAATGTGTCACTATTACTGAAGTACAAGGGTCGAGATTACATAAAGGTAGATGAAGGTGGTATGCAAAATGCAGATAATTGGCTTCCCTGGGTGATGAGTATATGGAGGCTTACTGTTACCACTTTTCATGTGTTTCTGAGTGCTTAAAACTTTTACAATGACTTAATGTAAGTTCCTTTATTATACATATATTCTGTATATGGAACTGTATTTGTTTTATCCATTTGTATCTATATTTATAACCACATCTATAACCATATATTTCTATATCTGTATCTATACCTATACCTGTATCTATATCATCTATATCTATATATCTATATCTCCATGCATGTCTATATCTATATACATATCTATATATATCAATATACATACCTATGCCTATATGCTGGTTTTAGCCTACTTGTGGTAACGTGTATCTTATTTATGTAAAGCTGCCATCAGCTCATAAAGCTTAACACGGATTTTTGCTCTGCCATCATGAGTAAGGGAGTGGTGTACCCTTGGACTTTGAGAACTGAGCTCGGTGGGGACCGCTAGTTTTGAGTCTAGGGGTTGTGATAACAATGGCACCATCATCGCATCCAAACTCCTACGGCAATCCCACGTGTGTGGTTGAACAGATTATTAGTGCTGCAGAGGGAGTTTCACACTCAGTGGCCAAGAGAAACGCGCAACTGTGAACAGAGAGCATTCACCCTTCTGATTGCATTTACTCAAACATTTTAGCCCTGAAATGTGATTGAAATGTACCTGCCGTACTCTACTGCCTGTTGTGTGTGTGTGTCTGCGCGTGTTTCTGTGTTTGTAATTACACAAAAATGGTAACATATAAAATATCCGTGGATAACAAATTACTGATAAAATACAGTCCCATGTGGGAAAATAACTATGAATGCCGCTAATGCATAGCTAACCCCCACTAGTTTCAATTCAATTTGGATTTTCTTCTTTTTCCAATGAGACATTATATTATCCTCACCTTTCCAGATTCCCTCCCCACAGCCTTCAGGATAGAAGTTCACTCTGTATGGCCTTGATCTGCACTTTATGTTTTAAATGAAGTCTTAGGGAAGTGTCCCTTTTGGTGTAAAGTCAATGAGCTGAGATGCTGACTTTGGTCATTCAACTGTGAGGGCTGGTAGCACATATTAATTTCATAATAGAATTCATCATACATGAGGGCCCAAGTTTCTGTACTTTAATTACTTTTCCCCACTGAAAAAGGAACTGATGGAGTACACAATCCCCCAGGAACCTGGGGCTGCCTAGAGTCTGAGGCTGAAGTGGGCTTCAAGTGCCTAAGGATTATCTCCATTCGAATGTTTTTCTGGCTAGAATGTTAGCAGCTGAGTGTATTTTGAGAAAAATACTAAAGGAAATGGCTGATAAAAATATCAATGTCAAATATCTGCTTAACGGAGATACAGATCTGCTCTTTCTCAGAACACGATTAAGCTGCCATCCATATGCTTATCATAGAAACAATTATCTCCCAGTGGCTTTATCTCCAGACGTTTTCCTGACCAGACAGAAAGAATCTGTGGAAGGAGTCATGCCCTGCGTTTGTTTTAATGGGGACCGTGTTAGTTCTCATATGAGGAATCCACTTACACACGACGTTAAGATCTACAAACACAATCACTGAATGTACTTGCTGTGTAGACTCCAGCCTCTACGCACAGTGAGTTATAGTTCCAGATTGCTGAAGCCAAATAAACAAAATGGTAAGGAAGTGATGATAAACTTTCCCTTGAATATTGGCTCTTTTTCTTGTTTATGAAACTGTCAACTGACAAACTTCTGGTAAAGTAGTTTTTAAAAAAATATCTTCTAATTACTCAGAGATTCCCTGAAGGTGGTCGGGGATGAGGGAAGAATGTGTTAAGGGAGCAGAGTGTTGAAAAAGACAGGCCTGAATGGGGTGTAGAAAAGCAATTGTAAGATAAGGAAGCAAATGCGGTGTCAATGGGTGGGGGAGGGGGAGGAATTGTTATATAAAGTAAAAGATGTGCAGATCGTGTTATGTGAATTGCACATTTTGTGTGTGTGTGTATTGAGCTTCCTAGGCCGAGTGAATAATGTCAATCTCTTCTTTTTTGCATATCATCTGGCTACAAAATTTTAGATATTTTATGGAAATCAAATGAATATTTAAAGTCACAGAGAGGCTTAGGAATTTTTAATATCCTGCTGACTTTTTTTCCTGTTACATTATGGCTTAAATCACGATTCAATTAATTTTCCTTCTTGTTAAGAGGGGAAAAAGAGAATTCAGAAGAAATACAATTATAAATAAAGTAAGGCACTTGCATTTTTATAAAGAATCTGTATGAAAGATCCTAGATATTTATGAAATGTATGTGTACTTTATTGCATGTAATTTCCTTCATATAATACAATGAGATGTAATTAAGGATTCAAAGTAATCCCTTTAGACACTTGGTTTTCCATAAATACAATTGTATCCCATAAATACAAGGTGAGATGCCACTTTATTTAATCTAAATGTCCATTCTCTGACCCAACAGGAAGACTTTCATAGAACATTTTACCTTGATTTAACTCCATCACCAAAATTAGCAATTTAGAATATTCGCACACAGAAAAATATTGATGTGTGTGTATCATTATCAAGAAGACCAAGTTAAGATCCATGTGATGGAGAATCTCTTTGCTAGCAAGGTGAAACACTTCCACACCCTGTCTTATAAGAAACTCATGTTCATATATCACTAAAAGGACATATCCTAACACATACTGAACTGATAGGGTTGGGTATTGGGCAGGTAAAGCATTGAATGCTGCATCCGATAGTGTCGGCTCTCTATTCTACATGTGCTTGAAACAGCTAAGGTAGAGTCTTGCTCTTCAGTGTAATGGTGAGTTTTCCACTTTTCCTACCTCTGCTAACTAAAATTCCCAAATGGGTATGTCCGTTTCATATCCAGTGCTGCCCAAGGAAAGATGTGTTTATCAGCTTGAGATCCTCTTTCTGAAGACTAGGATTTATCTTGCTTCCAGAAACAGAAGGCACAGAGGAACCAGTCCTGAGCTCCTGCATCGTCATTAAGGAGTAAATGAAGTGTTCTCTTTGTCAGTTATTCCCCTCACTCGCTGATAGCATAGCTCTTTCCAGAATCAGTGCCTTGTTGGTTCTCTTCCAAACCTCAGAGCAGCTCTTCTCCAAACTTTGAGAGGTGGTGCCTTGACCACATGAAAAGGTGCTAATGCTCCAAACCAATCCATGCCACTATGATTTGCATAATGCAATTCTCGTGGATTCCCACTGTCCTCCGTATCTTCCAGATGGGACTTCTAAAGACATTATCCCTGGAGAGTTCATGCCACGTCTAGCACAATTCTTTATACGAGTGCTACTCAAAGGGTGGTTAATTAACTGCTCGCATCGTTCGTTATTATCTAAGATTAGAAAGAAAAAAGTTCAGAGAATGAAGCAGTAGTAGCGTATCTCTACTCATGTAGAATTCCTGGCACTATACTGTCCGTGTCTGCTTTTTGCTCACCATCGTTACCTCAGAACTGAACACAGTGTGTGGCAATAAATATTCCTTCATTAAATAAACTGTTGTTCCACCTCACACCACATCACACCCCAAGTACCATCAGACCCCAAAGAAAACTAGACAAAGAAAGACAAGAAGAGAAAGGTACATAAGAAGGGCATCAAAATATCTCAGGAATTCTTTTTCAGAGGAAAAGTGGCTTGATCATATTTGTATTCATTGAGAATACACTAAATTTGCTGAGATACTTCCTGTGGTTCTAGAAATTCCATTGAGGCATTTATATATAAAATAAGTTAGAAGATCTTTATAGCAGAGGTGAATCAGATAATAATATATAACAACAATATTAAGACAACTATCTTAATGTTCTAGGTGTATTTGATAAGAACCTTATTCTGAGTATGTAAAATTGAAGTTGCAAAGCATGTAGTAGATACAAAGATATATTTTTGATATGCTATCTTAATTGAAAGAGGATACAGATTTTGGGGGAAAAATCTCTTAGTCCACTAAAAAGAAAAATCATTATATTTAGAAATATCTATGAATCTCAAGATTTAAAATTAAAAAATAAGCCATGGTTATTGTATACTGGTATCATCCACTCATAAAATATATTGCAAAATGTAGCAGCTTAGCATAACACATTTTGTTTTTTCTTCCCCCATGAAAAAAAACTATTTCTTTGTGGAACTAAGTAATGGGCATATTAAGCCAAAACTTTAGAAATGGGCTGACAGATGTAACATTATCATGGGTTTTCCTAACTGTGTCCAAGAAGCAAAGTGCGTTTCAGTTGAGATTGCCTGGATGCAACCTTGACATTTCACTGCGACTTTGCTGTAGGGAGCTCAAGAAACTGTACAAGACTATTCTATTTAATTTGGCTTTAACAATCTCATTGTGTCTGGCAATTTAAGACACAGCATAGTAACTTTTCTCCAGTTAAAAGAAACTTTTGGTGTTTGGTTAGCAAGGTAATGAATACCCAGACAGTCAGTGTGCTATCCTGGGTAGCACACGAGCTTTGGAATTAATAGACCTTGGCTTAGATTTCAGATCTTCCAATTATTAGCTATGTCAGCTAGGGAAAATTACCTTAATTCCCTCAGCTCAATTTATTGATCTGGAAAAAGGGGTCAATAAATCCTATCGTTCATGGTTGTAATGAGTGGGAAAGTATCTAATATGAGTGAAAATGACTAGGCTAGTTCCTGACGATGGGACATGCCATTTATGTCTTGTGCACTTTGAGCTAGAGAATGTACCAGGCATTTTATAGACTAGCCATTGCAAATATAAATATGTACACAACTATACATATTTGCCATTTATAGAGTACATATCCATGTGTGCGCACACACACACACACACACACCTCTGTATAAAGTGGTCATGGGATTCACTTTTAATGAAATGGGATTACAACAGTGGGAGGCAATATAGCATAATAAGAACCAAGACTTTACAGACAGACACAAATGAGAGACTTCTGGTTCTACTATTTCCTGCATGAGTTGGGGCAAGCGATTCAACTTTTTCCATCTCATTTTCTTCCTAGGAGAGTCCATACCTACATCATAGAATTATTGTGTAGAATAAAGACGATAGTACATGAAAGCACCGTCACAATGATCAATACAAAGAAAGTATTCAATAAGTGGACATGATTATTTTACAGATCTCCCGAAAAAGATACTTAGGCTTAGGAAATCGGCTCAGAGCCCCTTATTTGATGAAATGATAGTAACTGGACACAGTGGGAAAGATCAGTGAGGGACTTTCAGCTTCAATTCCTTGACCTTGAGGTTGAAATTTAAACTTCCTCCCCAAGTTTTTTCAAAAAAAAAAAAAAAAAGAATAATCCTCTGAGTATCAGGATTCCTCCATCCCAATCCAACCTATCTCAAACTTTATCTGTGTCAACTCTGGGAAGAATAGGCTTTAAATGAAGTTTAAAGTCTGTGAATAAATAGAAGATATTACTGTTTAATTTACCTTACTGGCTTATATCTTGGTTTTTAAGATAACAAAAATCTTTTCAAATTTTTGTATTGGATAATGTTGTCCAAATAAATGAAGTCACCAAAAGTGACTTGAGCGGAGGAGAATTTTAATAATTAAGCAGATAGGATGACCCATTCTGTAATTACCAGTCAGCCTCTTTACCCGGCCACCTTAATCATAGCCCAGTGGGTTCATAAGCAGAGTGGTTACGGCAGCAGGGAAGGAGGTTGGGCCCGGGTTCAGTAACAGACTTCCGCTTATCAAGGCTGACCTGGCTCTTCCAGTGCCACGTGCCCAATCTGTCCATGGCAGACATGGACACTGAATGCTCAATATGGCACAGTTCCCTGGGGTGATCAGTCAGCTACCTGATGGCAGGTGAATCACATTGGACCTCTTCTGTCATGGAAGAGGCAGCATTTTGATCTTACTGGTATTGACACTTAACTCTGGATATGGATTTGCCTTCCCTCCAAATATATTTCTGCCAAAACGGCAACCCATTAACTTATACGATTCTTGTGCACTGTCATGATAGTCCACCGAGCATTGCTTCTAATCAAGGAACTTACCCTAGCGGAAGACGTGTGACAATGGACACTTGCTGATGGAATGCACTGGTCTTTCCATGGCACCCCTCCCCTGAAGCAGCTGGCTTGGTAGAATGGTCGAATGACCTTTCCACAGTACAGGTTCTGTGGAAATACCTTGCACGCGTGGGACAAGGTTATCAAGAACTCTGTGTATGCTCTCAACAGCATCCAATAGATACTAATTATTTTGTCAAAATTGATCTTATTCACATATGTATTGGTTTTTTTTTTTTTAGTGTTTTATTTATTTCTGAGAGAGAGAGAGAGAGAGAGAGACAGTGTGAGCAGGGGAGGATCAGAGAGAGAGGGCGTCACAGATCTGAAGGAGGCTCCAGGCTCTAAGCTAGCTGTCAGCACAGAGCCTGACACAGGGCTTGAACCCACCAACTGTGAGATCATGACCTGAGCCAAAGTCGAACACTTTACCGACTGAACCACCCAGACGCCCTTCACGTATGTATTGTTAATAGAAACTAGTAAACCTGTCCATTTTTCCTCACTCAGAATTGAACAGCAAACCCTTTTTTTAAGGGGATAATCACTTACTAATATACACACACGTATGTATAAGTGACATATAAGTAACGTGGTGCTATATTAATTACAGGTGTATAATATAATGATTCAACAAGTTTATACACTATCAGTACTCATCACAGCAAGCGTACTCTTAATCCCCTTTACCTATCTCTCCCATCCCCCCCATCCACCTCCCCTCTGGCTTTTTGTCTTTTGTTTGTTTGTTTTGTTCTTAACTTCCGCGATTATATGGCATTTGCCTCTCTCTGTCTGACTTACTTCACTTAGCACTACATGCTCTAGGTTTATCTATGTTACTGCAAATGGCAAGGTCTCACTCGTTTTTATGGCTGAGTAGTATTTCCTTGTATGTATACACCACATCTGATTAGGTCACTCAACTGTGGATGGATACTTGGATTGCTACCATAGTTTGCTTATTGTAAATAATGCTCCAGTAAACATGGGGATGCATATCTTTTTGAGTTGGTGTTTTTGTTTTCAGTAGTAGAGTTACTGGATTGTATAATAATTCTATCTTTTAATTTTCTTAAGCAAACTCCATGTTCTTTTCCAAAGTGGCTGAACCAGTTATCTTCCCCACCAACAGTACATGGGGGGCGGGGGGGTTCTCTTTCTTCACATACTCCAACACTTGCTATTTCTTGTCTTTTTTATTCTAACCATTCTGACACATTTAAGGTGATACTTCACTGTGGTTTTGATTTGCATTTCCCTGATGTTTAGTGATGCTAGGCATCTTTTCATTGTCTGTTAACCATTTGTCTGTCTTCTTTGGGAAAAAAAAAAACTCTATTCAGGTCCTCTGCCTATGTTTATTGGATTATTTGTTCTTTATTTGGTTTTGGTATTGAATTATATAACTTCTTTATACAATTTGGATATTAACTGCTTACTGGATATTTTCCAATAAGGTTTTTCAATAGGTTTCCTTGTCATTTTTGGTGATAGTTTATCAAACCCTTTTTTTATTAATTTTAGTTTCATACATATATATATATGAATTCACATGTATATGAATACATAAATATATTCATATACGTATATATGAAACATATAGTGAGGAATATCTTAAACAGATGGCTGTTTGGTACAGTGTCACAAAAATTAAATCATGCAATAAATTCCAGAAACTGCAGTACTGTCAATATTTTAGTTTCTTTGAGGCTGATTCTTCTGGTTTCCAAATGTCCCTTCAGTTAAAACAATTTAATAGAAAAAAATTTAAGTGGTCATATAGAATGACTGAATTAATGTTATTCAAATTCTGTTCCTTCCTCTTTATAATTATTGTGTTATAATTGTTTATTTCAAATCAGCTGTTCAAATACTTGGAGATAGAGACTGTGCTGAAAGCAAATCTAAACGATACCTAATCTCTATAAACTTTTCTCAAAATGAATGAGTTAGTCAAGTGTTTTTCAAGTACACTTCTAAAACTGAAAGTTTCTAATGTAGCCTCTATGAAGAATATAGTATTTACTAAATAACAAGTATGCTAATTTGATATTTAAACATACATTATTAAATTGAAGAGAAATAATGTAATTGTTTAGAACTTTGACCAATAAAATATTTTGTGGAGGAGGACGTTTTAGTCACGAACGGGGGAAATATCGATGGCATACTGTGACGCAGAATCATTGTCCATTGAACTGAGTGCAATTCCTCTGTAATCGTAGATTGGCAGAGAACTGTGGGTTTCTCAAAATGAAAATAAAGCTGCTATCTAATGTATTTTCATGTCACAAGTGCACAGTTAGTCTTATATATGGATAAGACACTTTTCCTAAATCCTAGAAAAAGTTGATAAAACTTTTGGTCTTCTTGCAATATCTTTACTACCTTCTCTTTATTTAAAAGACTTGGGTCAGTAATTTGACTCAAATTTGGGAATTGAGTGAGGATAAAAACTCTATTCTGGTGGTTTTAATCAAGCCTTTATGCACTAGAGCTAGAATACTTTTTAATATTGGAAATATAATCATACCTTAATGAGCAGACACTAATTATGATCCTTGGAATCATTTTGGGAATGACCTGTGTTACTTTGGCATCACTCACCTGCAATCTCTTTTGATAAAAATTGTACAATCTCTTGATAAAAGGAATGATCTGGGAGAATCATAGTGAATGGGTAAGCAGGTCACAATCTGACAGACGTTCTAGCATTCCATAGTCCAAAGCTCTTATATCCTTCTTACCTTAAATACAATGGATTTCTGCCATTGTACTCCTCATGGGTTTCCACTGAGACTAATTTTTAGCCAAAATACTTATTAAACAACTAGAAATAAGTCCAACTACTCATAGTAAACTAGTCTAGCCAGAGGCTTTGGGTAAGGATCCGATTTGAAAAAAGTATTTTTTTTTGATTGAGTACTTTCAGAACCTATTCCCTTGAAAATTCTCACAAATATTACTGATATAAATTAATCTGGCAATTTTTTTGCTCTGTCATCTTTTCCTGTGTATACTTGGCTTCTATTCCAAGGTTAGCTCTAGCTAAACTCTATGTTTAGATGCAGGGAAGATTGAGTAGGTAGGAAGGGGGATGAGAACTGTCTTCTAAGTCTGAGGCAATTCCCTCATTTGTCATTACTGTTAAAATGGGTTGGGAAAAGGACACATTTATACCTTTCTTATTATTATCCTAATAAATCTCTTTCTTTGCTTATGTTAATAAAAATTCATTAATTGTTCTTCCATTCAAGGACCCTAAGAGATTAACAGTTATTTACAGGTTAAGACATTGAACAGGGAAGAATGAGAAACTGATTCAATGAAATGAGGATGTATGGGAAGATTCAGAGAATGTGGCCCCCAGATTTAGCCTTCTTACTACATCACTTACTGGACTATTAAACCTCAGGTGCAAACCTTAAACTTTCATTTTTCTCAGTCGGTTGAGTGTCTGACTTTGGCTCAGGTCATGATCTCCCTGCACATGGGTTCGAGCCCCGCATTGGGCTCTGCGCTGACAGCTCAAAGCCTAGAGCCTGCTTCAGATACTGTGTCTCCTCCTCTCTCTGCCCCTCCTATGCTCATGCTCTGTCCCTCTCTGTTTCTCAATAATAAATAAATGTTAACCAAAAAAATGTTTAAACTTTAATTTTTATGTCATCCACTCGTTTCACAATACTTGATGATAAAGTACATTCAACTGCCTTTGAGATTTTCTGATTTCATTTAGACTTCAAAGGGCATAAAAAGGAGGATACTGTACACCATTTTTGTTTGTTTAAGAGCAAGATCAGACTCCATGTAGCACAAGGTCTTGCACAAAGTAGGAAGAAGGCTGGGAGGACTCACACGCACACACACACAGAAAAAAAGAAAAAGTGATAAGTATTTAGATATAGCCAGAGACTTTTATGATAAGCCAATAATAGTCTGTTCTTTTCTTCATCTCCAGTGTCCAAAACAATCTGAACATTAAAAATTACATTATAAAAATTACCTTTATTTAAAAAATATAAGCGAATTATTATTGATTTTCTTCCAGATAATAATAGTTTCAACCAGGACAGATGATTCAAAACTGTTTTATGAATAGCATTGTGTTGGGGAGCCTGGGTGGCTCAGTTAATTGAATGGTGGAGGACTTCGGCTCAGGTCATGATCTCATGGTTCGTGAGTTTGAGCCCCATGACAGGCTCTGTGCTGACAGCTCAGAGCCTGGAGCTTGCTTCAGATTCTGCATCTCTGCCCTCTCTCTCTGCCCTCCCCTGCTCATGCGCTGTCTCTCAAAAATAAATAAATGTTTATTTCTTAAAATTTTTTAAATGTTTTATTTGTTTCTGAGAGAGAGAGAGAGGGAGAGAGAGAGACAGCATGAGCAGGGGAGGGTTAGAGAGAGAGGGAGATACAGAATCTGCAACAGGCTCCAGGCTCTGAGCTAATTGTCAGCACAGAGTCTGACGCGGGGCTCAAACCCATGAACTGTGAGATCATGACCTGAGCCGAAGTTGGACGCTTAACCAACTGAGCCACCCAGGCACCCCATAAAAAAAAAATAAATGTTTAAAAATTTTTAAAAAATGGCATTGTGGAGTTTATCCTAAGACTGACTTTTAGGACTAATTTCATTTAATAATTTTCCACATAAATTTCTATTAATAAAGTCTTTGTATAGATGTAAGGTTAAAAATAGATTTGGTACCATTCTGCTTTGAACTTCGATGGGCCAAGTACTTTGGAGAAAAATAAAATCTATCATTGTGAAAATAAATCCATCTTTGTTATGATGTACTTGCTACAATAAGTATGAGTCATATCTTCCTGCTATTAAAAAATATTCAGTGGCAAAACAAATTATTCATGTCTAAATTATAACATATTAATTTAATGTTTTTGATTGTTTTGTAGTTTTCTCATGCCATCGACAATGCCCTAGAGATATTAATTTTTATTTATGTAAGACTTATTCACTTTTATGATACTTTTGGATGACCTTAAAAATAATTAATATATTAATGTGTATGGGTATGACCATTGGTGAGTTAGAATATTTATTTTGTTTTAATATCTCAAGATATATATTTGATAGACTAACTGTGTGTACAGATTTTATAATATTGGATGAAACAATTATTCTTTCTTCTCATCTTTTTTTAGTTATAATTTTATAGATATGGCCAGTCATAAAATACACAAGAGTTTTCCTTTACACAAGTAGTTTTCTAAGTCAATGTAAAATTTTGCAATATGGTGTCACAAAAAATTTTGTTTTGAAAATAGACATTCTCATGTTTCTTTTCTCAAACCAGTGTTTAAAGTAATCAATCTCATACTTTATTTCAGTCGTATACCTTGAAATTTGTACACTGAGTTGTCAGTCTTGAAAAATTACAGAATGAATATTTTAACATAATTATAACTTAGATGAATAGTCTTAGAATATAAATCAACTGTATGTTTGCTCAAAGAAATTTCAAATATTCTTTAACCATACCATAAACTAAACATTTGTTACCAATTTCCAACTGTTACTTTCTTTGTCTTATTCCTCAATATTTAATCTCTAACAGACCTTTTAGTAATGAATTGTTGGAGAAATAGAATCTTGGGAAAAACAAATGTTTATGACTGGTTTATATAGTTATTAAAAGGATTTCTAAAGAAATAGGATACGGAAGTACAATTATTTTTAAAACTGTCAAAGTTAACACAAAACAAAAATATCTTTTGATTTTTAACAATGTGTTGCTAAATGTCTAATCTTGCATTTTAATCACTGTTGATTAAGCATTACCAGACTTAAATTGGATATTAAATCATAGGATAACTTTATATCATGTACATGTTATACTCCTTATTTCTATGTATCCATTGTAAGAAAATATGAAAGTTCCACCAAGCTTTAGTAACTTTAACCCTTTCATTTTAATGTGTTTCATTTCAGTAACTTGCAGAGTCATATAATCAACACCTATCTAACACCCACTCATAATACTTTGGAATTGAACCTAAAGGTCGTTTTGAAGGAAAATGATACATAAGGGATACTGCTCTTACTACTGATGCTAAACAGCTTTCTGGAAAAGAAAGAGAAAACTAAGAAAACAAACTTGTCTCTGAAGAGATGGAAATGATAGGTACATTAGACCATTAAATGGTTGTTGTCTCTGCCTTCCTGATTTACCAAGGCATTGCTCTTGTTTTCTGTTATTATCTATTATTTATGCATCTTTTTCATGCTGCTCCAAAGAGTGCCAGTGGTATGCATTCTTTGTTACCATGTTATTTCAGACAGTGTAAAGACATAAGAAGAATTTCAGATCATATATAATCTTACTACTTTCCATTCTTCCTGTTCATTTATGTTGATTCTTCACAGGTTGCACACCTCCTAAGATCCCTTTCCTGTTTTTCATTATTTAATTCATACTGCCTCCGGCCTATTAATAAATAAATATCTTGATGTCTTGTCCTGATTTTCTGAAATTCTCAAGGGAGCATACGGATTAGAATTTTTCCGACATTACTAGTTTGGTACAAGTGAGTTACATATGTAAACACAAATATTGAAGTTCATGTATTTATAATTGATGTGCAATAACATACAAGCGATATAAGAAAGTGATTAACCTGACAGATGCCAGAAGACAAAGTGAACATATCACATTTCTACTTGAAGTCAATCTGGATATAAGCTTGACCTGCATTTTCATGCAATATTGAAAGAGCCAAATGGAATTTCATCATCATCCTTTATGCTTTCCGTTTTCTCGGATGATGGAAGTGGTTCCAATAAGGATGTGTTGGTTGATCTGACTTAATACCAGTGAAGAAATGGCCCGGGTGCACCATGAAGTGTCATGATTCAAATTAAATTCAAAGAGAGAATCTGGTATTCAGGACACAGGTGGGTTTGCTTCTACCTCTTAAAGCCCAGGAAATACATCGCATTGCTCTCCCTTTGTAACTGCATTCTCTTTTATTTACCCCCTTCCGTGTTATTTTGTACCTGGGACACTCATTCTTTAGCATGACTATTTCTCCCTTTTCCCTACCCCCATTTCAAAGAAGGATTTCAGAGGAGAACTCAAACATTTCTAGAATAATTTACAAATAGAAAACCATCTCTTTAACTTTTTCATACACGTAGATTGCTGATGTGGTTGTGGTGTATGAAAGACCATAAGATAAGGAAGCACTGATTTGACTTTAACACAACTAATAATCCCGAAGCACCTACTTTGTGTCATTGATATTTATGTTCACAATGAGTATGAAACAAACATAATTTTCAAGACTCTTATAGGTTGGGAGTTGAGGTGTAACATGAAAGGAGAAAAAGAATAAAAACCAATTCCATGATAAGGTAGAGTACAACATTTGCATAAAGGAAATAAAATGTCAATAATTTGAGATGTGATAACACTTTTTAAAATTAAAGTATAATTAACATACAGTGTTAGGTTAGTTTCAGGTGTACAATATCGTAAGTCAACAATTCTCTACATTCCTCAGTGCTCATTATGATAAGTCTATTTTAATCTTCTTTACCTGTTTCACCCATCCCTTCACTGAACCTCCCCTCTGACAACCACTAGTTTGTTTTCTATATTGGCCTTTTTTAAATCTCTTTTTACCTTGTGTTTTTTTTTTGTTTTTTTTTTTGCTGTGTTTCTTAACTTCCACATATCTGTGAAATCATGTAGTATTGCCTTTTTCTGTCTGACTTATTTCACTAAGCATTATACCCTTCAGATCCTTCCATATTGTTGTAAATGGCAAGATTTTGTTCTTTTTAAATTTTTTTAAAATCTTTATTTGTTTTTGAGAGAGAGAGAGAGAGAGCAAGCAGGGGAGCAACAGAGAAAAGGAGACACAGGATCTGTAGCAGGCTCCAGACTCTGAGCTGTTAGCACAGAGCCCAATGCAGGGCTTGAACTCACAAACCATGAGTTCGTGACCTGAGCCGAAGTCAGATGCTCAACCGACTGAGCCACCCAGGTATCCCGAATTTATTATTTTTTTCTTAATGACTGAGTAATATTCGTGTGTGTGTGTGTGTGTGTGTGTGTGTGTGTGTGTGTACAGCACATCTTCTCTATTCCTTCATCTATAGATGGACATTTGGGTTACTCCCATATTTTGGCTACTGTAAGTAATGCTGTAGTAAATATAGTGGTGCATTTATCTTTTCGAAATAGTGTTTTTATTTTCTTTCGATAGATATCCAGTAGCAGAATGGATACTATGGTATCATATGGTAATGGATCATATGGTAATTCTATTTTTAATATTTTGAGGAAAATCCATACTATTTTTCACAGTGGCTGCACCAATTTACCTCTTCACAGTGTGTGAGGATTCTTTTTTCTCCACATTTTTGCCCACAATTTTTTATTTCTTGTCTTGATTCTAGCCATGCTGACAGGTGTAAAATGATAACTGCATTGTGGTTTCAATTTGCATTTCCTCGATGATTAGTAATGTTGAGCGTCTTTTCATATATCTGTTGGCCATTTATCTGTCATCTTTGGGAAAAAATGTCCATTCATGTCCTCTGCCCATTTTTAGTCAGATTTTTTGGGTATTTTTGGTGTTGAATTATTTAAGTTCTTTATAGACTTTAGATATTAACCCCTTATTGTATATGTCATTTGAAAAGATCTTGTCATTTATTCTAATGAATAAATTCATTAGGTTGCCTTCCCATTTTGTTGACGGTTTCCTTTGCTATACAAATGCATTTATTTTGATGTAGTTCCAATAGTTTAATTTTAATCTTGTTTCCCTTCCCCAAAGAGACATACCTAGAAAAGTGTTTCTATGGCCAGTGTCAAAGATATTATTGCCTGTGTTTTCTTCTAGGAGTTTTATGGTTTCAGATCTCACCTTTAGGTCTTTAATCCATTTTTAGTTTATTTCTGTGTGTGGTATAGGAAAGTGATCCAGCTTCATTCTTTTGCATATGGCTGTCCAGTTTTCCCAGCACTGTTTGTTGAAGAGACAGTCTTTTCCCAATTGCGTATCATTGCCTCCTTTGTTGTAGATTTATTGAGCATATAAGCATGGGTTTATTTTTGAGATATGTTACACACTTTAAATATAGTGCTAATTAATAGTGTTTGTCCTAAATTAAAAAGGCTGAGAAACATCTTACAGGAAGCAGATCACTTTCCTGGAAAGACAGTTAACTTACAATTGCTTAAAGCTTAAAATTTTCAGTAAGGTTCTGCAAATACTACCACTTCTGACTCTCACACCAAATATGAAGCTTTCCTAGTAGATAAAGTGGTCTCTGGTTCACTACAAAAATATGTGACTTACGGGCGCCTGAATGGCTCAGTCAGGTAAGCATCCACTTTCGGCTCAGGTCATGATCTCACGGCTTGTGGATTCGAGCCCCATGTCTGGCTCTGTGTTGACAGCTCAGAGCCTGAAGCTGCTTCAGATTCTGTATCTCCCTCTCTCTCTGCCCCTCTCCCACTCAAGCTCTTTCTCGCTCTCTCAAAAATAAACATTTAATTTTTTAAAGTAACTTAGATTGTTTTCCTTTTCTTCAGTACCCAAAAAGAGGGTAGGAGGGGATGGCATCTCGGGTCACAGAAGTATAATTCAGAGCTCCAATTTCTAGTCTGGAATTCAGTCTGGAAAAATAAGGGGAGGGAATTAAATCCTGGCCTGAGACTATTTCCCCTAGTCAGGTATAGTCTTGGGTATTTTTGAGTGGTTTTTTTTTGAGAGGTCATGAAATTATCAGACTCACATTAAAACATTTCAGAAATTGAGAAGATCTTGAATAGATAGAGAATAGAATCCTACAAAGGAAATGAAATATCATACATACAACACTCCACACTAAGTCCAAAAGATAAACTGGTTATATAGATGGGTTAGATACAGATCAATATCAGCCTTTGTAACAAAGATCTAAGTCTTAGTTGACTAAAGTCTCAATATCAGACAACAAAAAGTGATGGAGGGCCAATGTGAGTGAAGCCAACCTGACGAGGAATAGGGAGCCAGTGAGGAAGACAGGAATATTCTCACTCTTTCCTGAACTGAACACATCCCACCTACAAGCTGCATTTGTTCTTTGGGAGGGACATTCACATACTAATTTAAACACACCCAGAGAAGGATGATGATGGGCTAGGAGATCATCTCCTATGAGGATCATTTGAAAGAACTGAGGAGACTCATCTCTACAAGGAGATAAATTGGTGGAGACCGGGGTGGGGAAGGATTGACAGGTGTGGAAGAAACTATCTTCAAAGTAGTTCAGGGCATTACATGAAAGAGCATTTCGTCTTTTCTGTGGCTCTTGAAGGCACAAAAGGAACCATCAGGTATAGACATCAGTGCAGCATCCTGACTACCTTTTGAGAACTATGTTATCCACCCAGCAGTTAAAAGCACTGCTTTTTGATAGGTTGCAAAAGAGTGCTTTCATCTGGATTACCTTGCGTGTCCATTCTGAGATTCTGTTATTTCATTAATGATACATCTCATCCTGGCACAATAACATAGACATGGTGCTACAGATTGGTTAGCACATGCGTAAGCACTTCAGGCTACTATAAAATAGTAGAAGATATAGTTTAGGTGCCTGAAGCACTGATAACAAGAAACGTGTGATTGGATTGAACCGAGGGATGACACAGCTGGTTTCTTCTTAGTTTCACAAAACAGGTGCCTGATGGTGTTCGGAGGAACAAAAGTTGTGTGAAGGAACAATAAAACCAACAACAAACATAATGTTAGCATCAGAAGCAGGATCAGTTAGTGTAACATGTTAATCCTAACATTTTAATTATGTTTTCTCAATAGGTATTTGCTCAGTAGATGAATGTATAAGTGAATTAGGAAGCAGGCAGCTTGTTTTCAACACTTCAGTGAGATTTCCAAATGGACCACTCAGTTTAATGTAAGAAAATGTCCAAAGGTACAGGAAAACATGGCCTTAGGTCTCAATTTCTTCTCGACATGTGCCCGAATCATGGTTTTAATGATTTTACCTGGGCCCTGGGCTACTGCGAAATGTCACTAAATCCAGGTAGAGGGAGTTGGGATGTTTGATCCCGTGCTAAATCGGGCTCACTCTGGGTGGCAGCTGGCCTATAATTGAGAAGAAAAGTCTGGCTGTTTTGGGTGTGGGCACTGCTTCTATAATCGCAGCAATGTGCTGCGTTGGCATATCATCAAATATTCTTTTTGAACCTGTCTGATCACTTCCAGAGAGAAGAGGTTCTATTTTGTGATGGTTTGTTAAACCATAATTTAACAAGATGCTGCATTTTGGTGGAAGAGCTTCTAGTGCTGGGTGTTTTAGTCACATCTCCAAGGGGCAACTAGATATTGATGATGCCAGAAGCTTGTGATACTCTAGAAAGTTCAAGAAAAAAGAAACGGAGATTTTTTTGCAACAGAGGATACGTTTGACATGACCCAGGGTAAGAATTACCTGGGTAATAGGCAGATTAAGTCTTGAGAAAAATCAAAGGCATAAATCCTATTTGCTTGAATCCCACAGATATTTCCAGGGAGGAGTCATGTTCTGTGGTCAAAATTCTCTTTTCTCTTGACAGTATTTTATTCCTGCCCCAACTTTGAATTCTGAAAAAATCTATTTGCAAGTGTATAATGTTGCCTTTAAAGTCACTTGACATAAAATGTCTTACTACATGAAAATTTCTATTTTCAGTCCTTGGGACAGAAAGAAAACATATCCGATTGCATAACCTTTGACAGTCAGTTGGTAAAGGAGGCCCAACTCCTAAGATTGACATTGAAAAGAATACTAATGCAGGCTCATCAAGGATGTTTGGTACCCATAGTTTTGAAATATGGTGAGGATGCTGGGAGAAATTCCCCAGTCTGGAAATCTTCTGGGACCCTTTCATCTCTTTTGACCCCTTGATTCAAATGCCTACTGGATTTCAGGGCTTTCTACCATCATCGTTTACAGCTCAGAGTTGGATGAAAATGAAAGTTATTCGTCTCTTGCTTTGTGTCAGTTGAGACTACTTTTGGTTACCTAGAAAGCAAATCAGTCCAGAGTACTTTACAAAGTAGAGAGCTATGGTTTTTCCCCACTTACAAATGTAGGTAGTGCAGGCTTGTGCTTGATGAAGTTATCAAGGACACAGATTTCTTCTAATTTCTTGCTTAGCTTACAGCTTCTCAGGCTCGTGTTAGCAACATGACTAGGATATCGCTGGCCATCTTGGGTGTATTCCTCACAGGAAGAGAGTTAAGGAGATCCAAGGGGAAAATGCAAAAGCCTAAAAGACACATGTAAGCAGGTACTTCTATTACCATATCTTTTACACTTTTTGGCAAACCTTATCTGCAAGAGATTCTGGGAAGATATATATATTATAAATTGGGTACATTGCAACTTTATACAAAAAGTAGGAAACTGTTAGTAAGGAAGAATTTGTGAATGAATAGCTAAGTGGTTTCCACAAAGTTATTAAACTTTAAAGGAGAAAAATATGTACCTAATTATACAAAAAATAAAGGGTCAGTGCAGAGTATTGAGGAAACCTAGAAAACTGAAAAAAAAGCTAATAATTTTAAAAAGTTAACTGAAACCCTACTTCCGGAAAGGATTAATGTTAATAGCAGTTAAATGCTCTCTTCTTCTCTTTCTTATATTTGATCTCTTGCCCTCTGTATATATGCGTACTTTGTGTTGGTTTTGAAAAAAAATAATGCTAAGGAGCACATTACATCAGAGTTCGATTCTCTTCACCTTGACTATTATAAATATTTCCAGTAGTAATAGCTACTATTTTACAATAGTCTTTAAAAGCCACCACTTTCAGGGTGCCTGGGTGGCTCAGTTGGTTAAGTGTCCAACTTCCGCTCAGGTCATGATCTCATGGTTTGTGGGTTCAAGCCCCGTGTCGGGCTCTGTACTAGCAGCTAGCTCAGAGCTGGAGCCTGTTTCGGATTCTGTATCTCTCTCTCTCTCTGACTCTCCCCTGTTCATGCTGTCACTGTCTCTCAGAAATAAAGCATTAAAAAATATATTAAAAAAAAGAAAAGCTACCACTTTCTATCCTATGCATGTACCTTTCCCCCAGAAATCACCTTCATGTTTACACTTGAATTTCATTCCCAATTATAGAATGACAGCAGTGTTCCCTAAATGTGCCTTTACTTGGAATCATAAAACCTGGGTTTGGTCTTAGTTCTTTTACTGAAGTTGGTGAAAGGTTTAAGAAGGCAGCCAGACACTCATTTTCTTCTTTCCTTCCAACATAATAGCCAATCAGGAGATACACATGGGAGATCAGAGATCTGGGATTAAAAGAGCTGAGCCATCTCTAATAAAAGTTATATTGGAGAATAAGCCTTGGCTTTGTGGCCCTATTGGCCTCCTAACACGTGTGCCTTCAAATCCTCAGACTCTACTCCATTCCCGACGGTCCTGGACAACAGCCGACCCACTGAATTTATCACACTGTAAAAAGCAAACTTGCCTGTTACTTCATGGAGACATGGTGGAGAGCCCAGCGGGGGCTAAGCCTGTGTGTCTGGTCCCCTCTCCCAGACTCTGCAGTGAGGGAGGGAGGCCGGCCTTTGTGCAGCGGGAGTCCGTGTGCTTGACTATGGATACAGGAGCTCAGGAAACCTGTGTCCTCCCTGATGTCTTCAACAGCCCTGCTGTGTGACCTTGACTAAACATTTTGATATCTTTTAGATTTCGTTTTATCAGGTTAAACTGAAAATAACACTATTGGCCATGCAGGAGATTTCTAAAGATTTAATCATGCAACATTCAAAATGAATACTAAAATTCATGGCTGAACTGTAGGTTTGATCCAACACACCATTCTTTTGCTGTTGTTGTTGGTATTGTTGTTAATGTGTAAGGCAGAATTAAGGACTTAGGGACCAACATCAACCCAAACAGTATTTAGGAACTTTTTCCTACATACACAAGTAAAGTATTAGTGGCAGTAGTGATAAAATTTAATAGGTAGACAAATAATTTGATAAATTCGAGGTTTTTATTGCTTGGCAGGGTTTCAATGCCACTTACAACGTTGTATTTTTTTGGAAAGCCATTTTTTGGTTTGTTTTTAAGAAAAATATATAATGTCGGCATTTCTCCTTATTTTCATTCGACATTGATATTGTAGCGGACCTCTCGTGCCCTCTTTTTGCAGAAAAAGTAGATGCACATTACTGTCATTCTGTATCATAGGTGTGGAGGGGATGGGAGGGTATTCCATAGGGCCTTCATATTTGTTTCCAGAGCATACAAAATTGTTATTATTGTCCATTTATTTTGATACTTGTTTAAACTCTCTTTAATTGAGATGACACTGACTGAATTGTCTACTCCGCAGTTTTGTGAGATTTCTCAGAGGAACATGTATGTAGAAAGTTAAGGGGATTCCACAGTGTCTTTCAGACCTCCAGAGATTACGTGGGCTACCTCCCCTGCATAATATCTCAGGGTTGTGGGATCAAGCTCAGCATGGAGCCCTGTGCCTACTTAAGATTCTCGTCTCCCTCCCTCTGCTCCTCCCCCGCTCTCTCTCTCTTTCTCACTCTCTCTTCTCTTTCTCTCAAAAATAAATAAATAAATAGAAGCCCTTGAGGCCCCAAAATGTTCATCTGAATGGTGAAAAAATCAATCAGGGGGCACTATGGAAGTCGTGACTTTAATAAAATTGTGAAGTGCTTTCAAAATAACACTAAGTATTATTTTTCTGGGCAGGCAATATGCTCCTGATGCGGCTTGTAGAATGCAGAATTAACATTCAAATTAAAAATCAATATCCTAATCCATCAACATTGTGAACAGATTTGATAAAATCCCCTTTTCCTTTTAATCTCCTTACGCTTTTTGGAACCTGAAGTTTATCACTGGTATAGCAAATAATCAGTCTTTATGCCCTGGCATGGATGTAGTAACAAATATCATTCATCTTACTTTTTATGTAATCCCCACAAAGGAGGCTGGCTAGAAAAAAAAATTGAATGAGCTGCTATGGTTTTTATTTATTATTAAAATCTATGACACTTTTTCCAAATGCAAATAGGGTTTAAATTTGATGCTTCTTATCTTAAATCTGTTATGGTCATTCCAATTTCTGTTGCGTTAAATTACCTCTTTCTTTACTTTCTTATCCATAAAGTCCTTGTCTAGACCCTGGCTAACTAATATATTTAGATTAATGAAATGTCTTTCTTGTAGTGCTCTGACTCTCTGGCTTCAAGCCTTTCTGACTTTCAGCTAATCCTGCTCTTATGCATGATCCAATCCAGAGGGATAAATGATCATAAAAGACTCCGTTTTATTCCTCACTACTTAACATTACTTGACTCCAAGTATATCCATGACCTTGCCTTATTTCTGGCTGCGACGTCTCATTTCTCAAGCTCTCATTCGTTCATTACTCA
The DNA here is from genome assembly GCF_008692635.1 of Crocuta crocuta. Taxonomy (NCBI): domain Eukaryota; kingdom Metazoa; phylum Chordata; class Mammalia; order Carnivora; family Hyaenidae; genus Crocuta; species Crocuta crocuta. The sequence goes on along the minus strand of NW_027528362.1, from coordinate 8,602,455 downwards.
TTCTTTCTCCCTGATCCAATTTAATATGATCCTCACATTTAGAATTGCTCTCCACAGCCTGGCCTGTATTTGTGTCCTTCCACACATAACACTTACCCCCAAACAGACACCTAGGGAATGAGCCTTTCACTACGGAGACATAATGGACTGTGTGGCATCAACTCCAGCCACTTGGCTGCACTGGTCTCTTCTTGCAGATTTTGTCTGCAAAGCCTCCTACTTCTTATGAGCTAATTTTTATATAGTGTGTGAAATCTACATGGCCATTCTTCCCTCTTTGGATTCCTTAAGCCACATCTAACTTCTCACTTGACTAGGGTCCTTGATGATATGAACCCAGAAGATAAACCTCATAATGCCTGTCCTCACCAGGTGCTTAGCAGTCAACAAGAACAAAAGGTTTCCTTACACAACCTTCGCTTTCAAGAATTTAGTAAATCATTTTCCATGAAGGCCCATGAAAAAAATTCTTTAAAGCAAGTTCATGTAAGTCTCCAACATCGTAACTACAGTGAACAGAATTTGGGGGCAGAGATACAAGGGTTTTATTCCCAAGTGTGGCATTTATTAGCTTTGCAATTTTGAGAAATTCCTTATCTGTAAGATGCCATAAATAAAGCTCATATTTCTCATTGTTGTGTTGACTATTAATTAAAATAATGAACATAAACAGCACGGCAGTGCCTAGCGAGTCGTGAAATCTCTATAATTCATCTTTAAGAGTGATTTCAAATGTCCTGTCACTTGTGGGTTAAAATAATGGTCCACAGAGGAGTGTGGTCTGGTGGGATTTGTGACCTGAAGATCTGGCTTGGCCTCTTGTCTCTGGTAATTTATAGAAGCAGGAGTTTGGGTAAGCCCCTTAACCTCAGTTGTAAAATGAAGGTATTAATGAACGCATTACAGGGCTCTGGTGATAATGAATTGGTTTCTTGAGTGGGAGAAATGCTTCATACATGGTAAGTTATGTCAATGTTATTGAAATCCAGAGTTATTACCAACCTTATAAGAAAGAACAAGTATATGCATTTTATGTAGAAATCGTCACTGATAACAAAAGTAAAGCTAGGAAAGCATACATACTGACAAGGAATTAGAAGGAAGATTGATTTTAGACGGAAAGGCTGCAATATCTGTTTGTTTGTAGACACTTCACTGGGTTGTGCTGTGTGATAGGGATAATTATTTTTTAATTACTATATTTTAGTAAAGTGAGATTTGCCTATCTTGGTTCACGATCCTGTGAGTCATTATAAGTAGCTTATTTTGAGCTTACTATGAAATAGTCTTAGAAGATATTTCTTTTCTGTTTCTATTCTGGTAATACCACACACACACACAAAATCTAACTACTGTCTTTTCCATGTTGTGATATTCATAAAAAATAAAAATTGACTAGAGTCCCTCAGCATCACCAAATTACTTTTTTTGAGAGAGAGAGAAAGACAGAGAGAGAGAGAGAGAGCAGGCGGAGACAGAGAGAGAATTCCAAGCAGACTCAGCACTGACAGCTAGGAACCCAATGCGGGACTCCATCTCACAAATCGTGAGATAATGACCTGAGAGGAGACCAAGAGTCAGACGCTTACCTGACTGAGCCACCCAGGCGCCCCACCAAATTACGTTTTTCTTAAATCGTGTACTGTTCTTGGGGCACCGGGGTGGCTCAGTCGGTTAAGCGTCTGCCTTCAGCTCAGGTCATGATCTCACAGCTCATGAGTTCGAGCCTCTTGCGTCAGGCTCTGTGCTGACAGCTCAGAGCCTGGAGCTGCTTCGGATTCTGTGTCTCCCTCTCTCTCTCTGCCCCTCCCCTGCTCATGCTCTGTTTCTCTGTCTCTCAAAAATAAATAAATGTTAAAAAATTGTTGTTAAAAATTGTGTACCATTATTTTCAGTCTGAGAAACAGATGCGAAGTTGCTAGAAGACATATAAGGTCATATTGCCTGTAGCTTCTCTTTATAGATAAAACAGTGTAGAAATGGTCTAGTAATTTCAATACCGAAAGCATACATTGACTAATCTTTACGTGAATGTCTTTTGATCCTTGATTCCGCGTGTACAACTGTACAGCACTGAGGAGATTGGAAATGGTTTGCTTGAGTGGATGACACGAGCAGTTGGGTGGGTCAGTGATGCCAGCCCCTTTCTATACATACTCCAGGGAAAAGATGGTTTGAATCGTAATGGGCGATCCCAGTGAAATCACCTCAGACTTGCTGTTCACATACAGTATGCGGCCATTTGTAGTAACTTACATGTATTGCTGGTTAATGCTTGTTTCAGTAATTTTGAAAGGGAATTCTCTGTGTATGTGTGGAAGTATTCCATGATTGTTAGTCCTGGATTTAGGCTCAGGATTGATATTTTCTGGGCTCTTTCCAACATCCTTGGTAATCAGAATAATGGCAGTAGCACTGATGGTAGATAATGTTTGTTGAGGACATTTTTATTGAGAACTCCTTGAAATGACATACATGCAGTCTTGTTTAAGCTTCACGATTAGCCAAATAGGTAGACATGGTTATTTTTCCTATCCAGTGGAGGAAGAGATTGAGGCACAAGAAGGTAAAATGAGAGATTTATGGGAGTTTGCTGTGAAATCACTTTGAACAGAATATCACCATTGTCAAGAAGCCATGTGCCTCAAATTCTGTTAGTCTTATTGTTTAGTGGATTTTAGGAGGATTCTTTTAAATAAAAACAATTTTGGAAGGGCTGATTCATTAAGCCATTGGGTTAGCGCTCATTAATTAATCCATCATAAACAGAAGTCCCTTGTGAGGGTGCCTGGGTGGCTAAGTCGGTGAAGCTTCCTACTCTTGATCTCTCCTCAGGTCATGATCTCCCTGTTGGTGAGTTCGAGTCCCACATTGGGCTCTATGCTAAGAGCAAGGAACCAGCTTGGAATTCTCTCTCCCTCTCTCTCTGTCCCTACCCCCATCATTTTCTCTTTCTCTCTCTCTCAAAATAAATAAATTAAAAAAAAAACTCCCTTGAGAATCTCAGTAAAGTGGGTGTCCGAAGAGGTAGATAAAATTGAAAGAGGAGAAATGGGTCCATTGTGAGCAAATGGACTCCTGTGCTCTGTTTAGCTTTTTCATACATGTGGTATGTTTATGATCTTTCTATAATGTTAGAGGTCATTCTATCTCAGTTTTTAAAAGTTATAGATTATGTCAAAAAGGAGACATGAAAAACTCCATTAGTGCAGATTCAAAAATCACCTGCATATCAGACACCTGCACAAACCAGCTCACCCACTCTGCATGACATGGAGAGGTAGCCTGTGCAAAGCCATGCCCAGGACCAATGCTGTCCGGGGACTTCAAGATGCTATTGGAAAGTACAGCCATCTTTAACATGCTACTAGGAAGTACAGATGCTTTTAGAAAGACACTATGGTTTCCTTATAGACGAAAGATGTACAACTAACCGTGAACTTCTAATAGTTTGAGAGTTTGCTAATAATGTTTTCAAGATAACTAAGTGGAGAAGATGCACAAATACAGATGTGTCTAACAGAACTGAAAATATGGAGTTGTGTTTGTGAGTGTTGTTGCTTTAATGGAGGAGCATACACAGAGGACAATTTCAGTTTGAAATTGGAATCTTTCATTCCAGCCTTTGAGTCTGTTTCTCAAAGGACTAATCCCGTTCAAGACTTACATTCTTGAAGTCGGCTCCTCATGGGTTACTTTTTGGATAATAATTCTTGTGGACATATGGAAAATGATTTTTTGAGTCCTATAAGTCAATATCTGATAAAATGGATTTAGCAGAAACTTTCCAAATATTCACCTTTTGGCTGAGGCTAAGCCCAGAGTGTTTAAAGCCCAAATGGAGAATTTTTTGGAGAAAGTTATGAATGAATGGATACTAGTTTATGATGGAAATACAATTGTAACCAAGCACTATAATGTGTCTAGACATACAGGCCTTGCTTGCCAAAAATGAGGTGTTCTAGCTTTAAGAGAAATCCTCATGGAAAGTGCACAAGATGTTACATGGTGAGAATTCTCCCAAAGACCCATATGTGCTTCTGGCACCATTTGGAACTTGGTCCTTTTTTTAAGGAAGGGATTCTTCTAGGTGGGCACAAAGCTGTGAAATGCTATTCCTCAGACATAAATAAGCACAGGTCTGGTAGAGCAAAAGTACAGTGTAAAGAAAAACAGTTTTAAGACGTTTGAAGATTTCTGTAGTTTTCTGTGGTTATTATTGTGTTTACGGGCATTTGACAAAGCTATTGCTGTGTGCTGATTTCAGGAGAGCCTCGTCAATGACTAATGTAGCAGTTCACTTGCCTTCCTTGACATTTTTAAAAAATATTCTATTGCAACTCTTTAGACTCTCAAAGGTTGTAGGGCAAAATCCAAGGCCACAAATATGACAAGGGTCATAAAAGAATTCCTTAAGAGTTAGAAAAGGAATAGGACATTTTCAAGGATTCTATCTTTGACGGATATTTTTAAGGATATGACCTTCGATGGAAAAAGAAAAACAATACTAATGTGCACCTTAAAAATTCGCACGCCGGCAGTGAACCTCAGGTTGATTTTGAGATCACCAACAAGACTGTATTTTGGAGAGTTTGATTTCCTGGCAATCCGTTTTCTGAGGCTGTAGTCTTCAAGGGTTCATGTGTGCGCGCGCGCATGCGTGTGCGTGTGGGATATCCAGCTATCGAGTTCCCTTCCAAGCACTTATTTTTACAAATGACTTTATAAGACCTGAAAGAAGAATTATTCTCTAGCGTTTTTAAAACCACTTCCAGCAGTGTGTCTCCAGAGTCAAATAGAGCTGTCTTCATCATTTTTACATATAGACTTCCTCAAACACTAAAAAGAATGATAATCGCCTAATTATAAATTCACTGTTAATATAGCCTTAGAGCTGAGAACATTTCACTCCAGTAGTTAATTTAGTCTGTGGTAAATTCTCACTGTTATTTAATGTCATTTATCACCTGCTGTTTTGTCTTACTGAGAACATCCTGCCTCACACTGTCTACAGTACATGGACCTTCTGTGACTTTAATGTGCTCAGAACAAAGGCTCCAAAGTGCTTGTATCACTAGGATTTTGGCAACTTGCCTTAGATATATTCAAGCCATTTTGCTGCCTGTCACTCAGTGCTGTACAAATTGAACTCCGAGGAGAGGTAAAAAGGGTCTATGAGGCATTTTTTTTTCTGGGAAGAATATGCTAATAAAGCATCAGCAGCAGGAAGCAGGCTGTGTCTGAAAGAGTTTTGTCAACTCTGAATTAATTTTGTGTGTTAAGAAACACGGGGGTGCTTCTAGAGCTGGTCTGTGGTAATTAATCCTTCCTGTTTCTGGAAGAACAGAACTGTAATAAATGCAGCCCAGATTTAACAGATGTGTGCACACAATGTCTGCTTTATGAGGAGTAAAACAAAATGATGGGTACAGAACAAAAAAATATTGATTTAAAAAACTAAAACAGTATGGAAAGCACGAAGCTTGGAATTCCCAGAGTTTATGCAAATACCGTATTCCTTTAAATGTTCGCAGACAACGTGTTTGGAAAACATCTGTCCGTGGGATTGGTGCTAGGAAGAGACTGAACAAGGCAGATGTTTCTTATTCCTTAGAAAATTGAGTTAAAAAAAAATTGCACACAGGCATACGATGAGGGGTGAAGTTCACTGGACCTAGGTGTGTTTGGAATTGGTCCCAAGTGATCAAATGGCGACCTTACCTTGGGATGAATCTCTTACTATTCTCTTCCTCCCCCCACCCCCAATTGTACTATGGAAGAAAAAATTCAAGTTATATCATCTGCAACTATGAACCCAACACTTGTGCGGAAGTTTGAATGATGTCACGAAGGGGAGAGTTTGGCTTTCAAAACTGGATGGGCAAATTGTTCTGCCAATGCTGACATCTGATATGCTCAAACACAAGACTCACAGAAAGGTGAATAAGGGCAAGTTGACCTGACATTCATTAAAACAAATCTATATAGAAAAAAGCATGTTCAGGTCAGGGCTACCAAAGCAATCGAGCTCATTAGCTCGTTTCCCTTCTTTCTTCTTCCTTTCTTTTTTTCGCTTTCTTTTTATCTCATTAAGCTACCCCTGCCAATATGGCTAGGAGGCATGAGTCTGACATGGTTAAGTGAAAATGGAATTCTGGGGAAAATGTCCAACCAGCCGCAATCATTTGGATAGGGTCTGCTTAAACAGATTTTAATACACCTTTCTCTACTATCATGAAGGTATCCTCAGTGTACGTTTAAAGATCAAGAATCAAGATTTGAGGGCCTAATGTGAAGAGCATATAATAAAATCCAGCTCTTTCCACATTGCCTATAGCTTGTCATATAGAGTAAATATCGAAAACACTTTAACTCATTTTCAATGAACTGTATTACTTACTTCATGCAAAATAGCAGTTCCTTTTGGTTTTGGCAATATTACCCATGGAAAAGAGGTTTTCAAGTCAGTCTCAGTTAACCCTTTATGTTTCACATCAGTTTCACGTGGGGTCCTTTTATTTCAAAGAATGTCAGCTTTCATTATGGTGGTTTTGCTGGATTATTTGGTATGTTATGTAAAAGGTCTTTGATTAGCTGTCTTCACATTACTGGAGGTGCACATCAAAGTCAATCATTTAATTGCTCAAAGTTGTTGATGTATTTTAGTGAAATAAAAGACTAGAAAACACCTGTGATTCTCATGGGAAGAGCAATGCCAGGTAGTAAACCTCCTCATTCCATGTATTCTTTTAAAGTCTAGTTAATTAGGGCATTTGTGGAGAACACACATCTCATACCATGTGTTATCTGTGGCTTATCACAGTCTAGGTGAAAGCTTAAGCCACCTTCAGAATTAACTCATTAACTATTTTTTTTAATTCAGTATTAGATCATTCAACTCTGATGAAACTCCATAGGCTGTATTTAAGTGTTAGAAAAGTAAAATCATTGCCTGCTCTTGAGAAAGTCATACTCTAACCTGGTTCTCTGGATATTTAACATTTCATTTATAAAATACAATAAGAAAATTCAAGACCCAGGAAAAATGATTTAGATTTCACCAGCTCATGGGGTTTTTTGTCTGATGAAAAACTTCCAAACGGAAGGCCCAGCATCTGTGGAGGTCTATAAGATCAGGGTTCTTAAAATAATTTTCAGAAGTACTTTGCCAGGCACTTAGAGTCTACAGATTTTCATCCAAAGCTTCCTCTTTAGTTAGAAGGAGAACCCCACAAGTCACAGATAAACACATCTAATGTAACAAGGATGCTAATCGCAAGGCCTGTTTTAGATCAAAGTGGTGCCGGATGTAAACTTGGGGCAGTGTATCTTAAAAATTACCAAGGAATGTGAAACTACAGCATAATGGCAGAGAAGTGTGGGAGTCCAGAGTCACAGCAGGAAAGTCAAAATTAAAGCCTTCCAAAGAAATCTTGGAATCTCTTCTTTGACCTACTTAAAAGCTCCTGTGGATTTGAGGGAGGATGGGTCAGGTTTTCCTTGACGCATCTTCAACCCTCTGTTCACCGATGAGTACTCACCCCAGGGTTTGGAACTTGGTTGGAGAGTAATGTCCCTTTTCACAGTGGTTTTCAAAGCACAGTTTAAATTGAAATCATCTGGGCAGTTCCTGGGTCACACCTCTCGTGACTCTGATTTTCTAAAACGTTCATATCCTTGGAAGAGGGTATCCTGGAGAAGTAGTTAGCAAAGTACTAGCCAGGTGCTCAGTAAATGCAGGTTTTAATGATGATAACTATGGTAGTTGTTAGGGTTACAATTCCTGAACATGGTTTCAATGCAACCCATGTTCAAGAATCACTGTGTCGGAATACAAGAACTCAACGCTGCCTTCCTGCAATTCTCCTGGACTTCTTATATGGGGATGTGAGGAATAAATACCAAAAGTCATGGCTCAATGCAGCGTGTTTCTGTTTTGCCATGTAACTGTTAAATATATGTATACGGGAAGCTCGGAGAGCCATTTCTGTGACTCCAATGCAAACCCAAAGCCATTGCATGTTGCCATTTTCCATAACACTACTTATGTGTTCAAATTGCAGGATTATCTAAGGATAGGAGTCATGTTCATTATATCCTTGCTTCACCTGTGATGTGCTATTTGGGGGTTGAGACTAAAGTGGGAGGGAGGAAAAATTTAGAGCTAAACTAGTCAAAAATGGACTAGACGTTTAAAGGTTGACACTAGAAACACCGTATTGTAACCCATGCTTACTTAACTTTAATTTGATTCACACACCTTCCGAGGTTCTACCTAGCTCCTAACATCTCCCTCTCTCTGTGCATTCTTGGATTCAGTGTAATCTATACCATTTAGACTGATTTTGCCTGGAACATAAAATTGAAGTTGCTCTATTTTTTTCAAAGTAGCTGGTAGAAATCGGGTTCTAACACCTTGCCAATTCTTTCCCCATCTTCAGCTAGTGATCATAAACAATGCCATGCGAAACCTTCAGTGTGTTTAAAGATGGAGACAGAAGATGTCCCTTCCAAATTGCTATCAATAAAAGCAATAGCAATATTGTTATTAAAACCTCACAGTGCATCAGAGAGTAAGAGTAAAGAGTTAGTAAATCTGTCAAATGTTCATTATTCTGGACTCCTGCTTAGGAATGTTCTCAGGCCCCAACATGGCACTGCTGTGTATAATATCCCCGGGCGAGTGCATAACATAACAGTGGTAATGAGGTGTGCAGAAACATGCTTATCTCTTTTCACCCATCATCCTGGGGCTGGGATAACGTGGACTAAACGAAAAAGCAATCTTTAGCAGGTAACATATCCCAGATACAAAATTAGGGAAGGGTCTGTCTGGAGAATTGGCCAAAATTTGGTCCCATGTAGGAAAGAACTCGCCATACTCTCGTCTGCCTCTCTGGTCCCCAAATACCACCTCCAGTCCACTCTCTTCAGGATAAATCAATTTGTCAGAGCAATTGAGCACCTATGCGGGGGGATGTTCCTGGTAATTAAGGTTTATAACTGCAGCTGTTTTTGTATCTTGGCTTTTAACCTGATGTTGGTGGGGGAAGCCATCCTTAAAACATCTGGGTGCCTTGCTGAAACAATAGCATAGCTTCTGCAGTAATCTTGTATAATTTCTGGTGAATAGTAGGGTACATTTAAACAGTTCTAATGGCGTGAACAATACTGTTTTAAAGGGCTTTGATCATTACTTATCTTTCAGCTGATTATAGGAATCTTGCTGGAAGCGTTCAAAGGATTTTTAATTTTGAATCTCTTTATGTCTTCAACCTAGTGATGACACTAATTTCCCCCACTGCCTGTGAAAGGAAGCCTAGTTTTGTCCTCAGACGTTTTTGTTCCCTATGTCATGTCTTTTGTGTATGCAGATGGGGCTGATTAATTCCAAGGCCTTTGCCACATTAAAAAATAATTTAAATAACTAGACGTGGGAAAGACAACCGAAGCGTTTCTGTTGAAGGAGGAAACTCCCGACAATACAAATACGTATATTCAATTTTTATTTCTTCCAAACAAAAACGAAGCCCCTGTTTGCCCCTCGCGTACAAATGGCATTTACGTATCGTGGAGATACTAGGATTTTCTGAATTAAGCACCTCTCCCTTGTTCTTCTCTTTAATATTCACTAGAAAGGGAAAAGGCAATGCTCACTTAACAGATTTGAAATAAGTAGAAATTACTATAAAAGGAGCCAGTTGCATTCAGCATCCAGGCATCACCCAACAGGGTAATGAAGGAGAAAAAGTCTCTGAAGAAAACGGAACATTTGTGTGTTCTGCAATTGTAACAAAATAAAAACAACCAATTAAAGGTCTTACATTAGGCAGTTTTCTTTAACGGTGGAAACCTGTCTTCTGTAACATTGATGCAGGTGTCTACAATTGACTTTTTTTTAAGCATTGTATGTTTTCTGAGGTATTTAAGGACAATTGTGTGACAACATTGTATACTTTAATAGAACATCTGATTACCAGTGGATGGCAACATTTGTTACTTTTTCTTTTTTTTTTTTTTACCACTGGTGAGTATCCGAATGCACTCCTTTCATCTGGCAGCTCTTCTCCCTTTAAAAGGGGAGGGTTCCCCTGTTTTGTATTGTCTCAGCAGGAAATCAGTTTCCTGGGTCCCCAGTCCACACTGAAGCCACATTTCCTCTGATATTGCTTGGGGAAGGGAGATAGGCCCTTGACTTAAACGGTGCCAATCAGAAGCTTGGTATTAGGACTCTGAGTCCGGAGCTAGCGCCACAGAGATTGAAAGATACTATGGAACTCAGAGACCCCGGGTTGAAGCAGCCGCCCATCGGCCAACCGTAGACCTCACCTGGGCTTCCTGCTCTCTGGCCCCAAATCACACCGATTCTTTGATTCCCTAACATCTTTCCAGTAAACTGATGGGCTTGGTTGAGATAGCCAGGTTCAATTTTTGGTTTGTATTACATCAAAACAAAAACTCCAAATTGATACAGTCTGCTAGAAATATAATAGGAAACTGGGCTATGTTAATAGGATTTCATTTCATTAGCAAGTTATTTTATGATTGCATTGGAAAGTATTATTTATGATACAAATCCATAAAGCGGACCATAACAAACATGTAGAAAAATAGTAAAAAAGCAAACAAATAAACAAAACCCACCTTCAAATGTTCTATGAACTCCGGGAAAATTTGGACAATAGCATCACCACTGAACTCCTTCAGCCATGGTGAACTCCAAGCTGAGGAGCCAAATCAGAGCTCCCAAGAACTCAGTTCAGGTCTGAAGGTTGAAACGGAACTGCTGTGGGCCTTTGTTTCTAGAAGTGTGAGCTGGGGACCAACAGCATCGGCATCATTTGGGGACTTCTTAGAAATTCAGACTCTTCAGTTGACTCCAGAGCCATCGAACCCATAGCTGCAGATTAACAAGATGCCCAGTTGTTAGTTTTGTGGACATTACAGTCTGAAATAATGGTGTGGATCAGGTAGTGCACATGAGATGCAGCCTCTACCACGTGACAATGACAATGGCTAGATGAAACTGTAGCCCCCAAACCAGTCTGAGCAAAAAAAATTGTATAATTGGATCTGAAAACAATTCTAAAATTAGAAGTTGAATTTGTGGTTTATAGTGGGATGTGTGTGTGTGTGTGTGTGTGTGTGGCTTCTTAGAAGTGCTTCAAATTCCTTAATACCCAAATGCCCGTACCATTGGCTAATTAAGAATATAGAGATGGGGGGCGCCTGGGTGGCTTAGTCGGTTAAGCGTCCGACTTTCGCTTAGGTCATGATCTCGCGGTTTGTGGGTTCGAGCCCCGCGTCGGGCTCTGTGCTGACTGCCAGCTCAGAGCCTGGAGCCTGTTTCGGTCTGTGACTCCCTCTCTCTCTGACCCTCCCCTGTTCATGCTGTCTCCCTCTCTCCTAGAAATAAATAAAACATTAAAAAAAAAAAAGAATATAGAGCTAGAAAGTATAAGATAAAAATGTATTATGCAGCTTTGGATGAGGAAGTTGATACATTTCCTCCATGGTCGATAAGATACTTCTTCTAAAGCATCAGCATTATTCTCTGTTTACTGACTAGAGCCTCAAACAGAAAAACTCTTACTGAAATATGGAGGAGAACTTAAAAGTCACTTTCAATATTTGTGGTACTCTCAGATGTCAGGTGTTTATTGATTACGACATACTCCAGGAAGTTGGTGGATGGATGTTTTTATCCTGTGGCAAAGACCAAAAAACCATCATTTTAAGGTTTCAGAAATGCAAACGCTTTTTTTGTTGTTGTCGTCTGCTCGAACACGTTGGGGAAAAAGTAATTTTCAAAGAGTTTATTGAGATCTGTATGTTGAATAAGATATAAACCTTTCCTGGGTTAAAATTAAAATTTAAAAAGTCATTAACCAGGGACACGTGGGTGACTCAGTCCGTTAAGTAAGTGACCAACTCTTGGTTTTGGCTAAGGTCATGATCTCATGGTTTGTGGGTTCGAGTCCCACATCAGGCTATACACTGACAGCACGGAGCCTGCTTGGGATTCTCTCACCCTCTCTCTCTGTCCTTCCCTTGCTCACAGGCATTCTTTCTCTCTCTCTCCCTGTCTCTGTCCCTCCCTCTCTCTCTCTCTCAAAATAGATAATTTTCTTTTAAAAAGTCATTAACCATGAGCCTACAATACACAAAAGTAAACACTTAAGAAACAATATGTTAAAGGTTTCAGAACCTCCCTAGATAAAGAGAACAAAATCTAAGATGGCTCTCCTTCCCAGTTCTTTATTGCTAGAGGATATTGCCTCTAACTTTTTAAAGGAGTGATGCAAACTTATTACATTCCGTCTTTCAATTACTTATATTTTTCTAGAGTTTCTGACTTAAAAAATACAGTCTCCTTCAATAATTCCTTCTTCGGTCCTAATACGACCCCATCCCCAGCGGGCATGATTCAGTTCTATTTTCCATCACAGAGAAACAGGTAGGGTCATTGTTTCCACTTTAGACTGGATGTAAACTGACCTGGATTTGAATACTGGCTCTGGATTTACTGCCAGTTAAGAAGTGATGCAACAAGCTTGTCCACTGAACCATTGAAAATATTTCCAGAGCATCTAGCAGGGGGCGCCCTTTGCTGGGCATGGGGCCGAACCAGAGACTCAGACATGGTCCTTGGGCCCCTGCAGCCTAGACACACAGTACATGGAGACCAGTTTGCCTCTCAAACCATAGTCTATCAGACAGAGTGCGTTATTTATCGTCAGTTATGCCACCTGTGACACCTAGCATAATGTTGATATAGAGCATTTTTAAGAAGTATTTTTAAGAAATTTACATTTTATTTCATATTTTAATCTGGCTTCTCTTTTTATTTTTTGAATGTTTTATTTATTTTTGAGAGAGAGAGAGAGAGAGAGCTAGTGGGGGAGGGGCGGAGAGAGAAGGAGACTAAGAATCCAAAGCAGGCTCCAGGCTCTCAGCTATCAGTAAAGAGCCTGATGCAGATCTCAAACTCATGAACTGTGAGATCATGACCTGAGCTGAAGGTGGACGCTTCGCCGACTGAACCACCCAGGCGCCCCTAATTTGGCTTCTTTTTAAAGTACAGTAAGACCTTGGTTTTGCAAGCATAATTCATTCTGGAAAAATGCTTATAATCCAAACCACTTGTATACCGAAGCGAATTTCCCCATAAGAAATAATGAAAACCCAGATTATTTATCCACAACTCAAAAATATTCATATAAATTACTGTAATGTTAAAGAAAATACAAAACATGAAGGAAAATAAATTAACCTGCATTTCCCTTAGAAAACCATCGTACCGGTGTGAGGGGGACGAGAGAGAGGAACGTTATTGTGTAGGACGACTTTCACTATTACTAACAGAACCACTGATCTCTATTGGCTCAATAAGATCCTTTTCATCTAGTGCAGCTTTAACAAGGAAACTATCCCACGACATTTGCTTTTGCCTCCTTTTGCAGATGTCGTGGGAATGTGACATTGCATTGTCATTAGACAGATTCATTGCTCACATGGCGACAGCCTTATTCAGGTGGTGTTATCTACAAATTTTGCACTGTTTCCCACATTTTACACATCTCCCTAATCTCGTTTGAAGTGAGGGATTCCTCCACCTTTTTCTCTTCCCCCTCTGCAGAGGAGATCTCCCCCATAACCTCTTGCTGTAGCTCTCGATGCAGATCCATCAGTTCATCGGTGGCCAGCTCCTGGCCATGTTCCTCCAGTAGCTCCTGAATGTCGTCCTCATTCACCTCCAGTCCCCTGAGAACACAATTTCATCAACAACTAGTGGCTGCTGTTCACGAGCAAGCCCTTCTAACTCAAATCCAGGAACACATCAGGCCACAGTTTTCTCCAAGCAGAATTGAGGGTTCTCTTGATGACCCCATCCCAGGCTTTATCAATGATCTTGAGGCAGTTCATAACTCAGAAATGATTTTTCCAAAACTCATCGAGGGTACGGTTTGTTCCTTTCGTCACTTCAGAGATTTGCTGAAATCGTGCTTTGGTGTAAAACTTTTTAAAGTTCGAAATGACCTGCTGATCCATGAGCTGAAGGACTGGAGTGGTGTTAGGAGGAAGGAACTTGACCTTCTTATATGAACTCAAATTCGTCCAGTAAGTCATCCTCAAAGCCCAGAGGATGAGCAAAAGAATTATCCAGAACCAGCAAGGCTTTGAGCGGCGGATTCTTTTCTAAAAGGTATTTCTTCACCTCAGGACTGAAGACCTCGTTGATCCACTCAATGAACAAGATACAAGTGACCCACGCCTTGTTGTGGGACCTTCACACTTGCATTTCTTTAAAGCTCGTGGATTATTGGAATGATACACAGAGGGTAAGATGGTCTTTTGTGGGCTTGTAACTGGGCATGCATTCTCTTCTTCTGTCATGTAGATCCTCCTTGGCATCTTTTCCCAAAAAATCTTCACCTAATTACAGTTAAAAACTTGCTCCAACAGGTAACACTCAGAAACCATGAGTTTCTGGAACTTGGTAGCAAACACCTCAGGTGCCCCAGTGTTTGAACTCACAGCCTCTCCATGCCTCACAACTCTATGGATGCCACTCCTCCTCTGTAAGTTGTTGAACCATCCTCTGCTTTCCTCGAAGCCTTCTTTGTTTTCTGTTGACATACCTGGAAGTCTATTTACAAGGTCAGTGTACAAGGCCTTGGGCTTCTCGCAGATAAAGTTCTCGGTCATAGTATCACCTGCTAGATGCTTCTCATTTATCCAAACTGGAAGCAACGTTTCTCCATCTTCCAGAACACGTGGCCATTGTTTTGATATTCTCGTGACTCCTTTTACTGCATCTAGCCTCCTTATTTCTTCTTTATTCTTTAATATTGTGCAAATGGTCAACATAGACTTCTTCTAAAATCTTGCAATTTTGGCCACTTGCATACCTCGTTCATACTTCTCAGTGATTTCCTTCTTAACTTCCACCATAATCATCTCCTCCTTCTTACCACCTTTCTTTTCAGCCTTTCTCCCCATGGGGGCCATTGTATACACTACAGTACAGTACAGTACAGTATACACTCTTGTCATTGACTGTATTGAATGTAACTGGCAAGAAGGCAGCAGAGGGAAGGGTCTCTATTTACAGGCAGCCTGACCTAGAATGAACCAGAGCATTCCTAAATTCACTCTTGTGTGGAAAAGCAAAGGACCATCCATAGGTGCTTTGTAGTGAGAAAACATACACTAGTGCCAGTTGTGGGGACCTTCCAATGTCCTAAAAAATCACTGATTTCTGCCCAACACCACAGCCTGAGACCAAGCATCTGAGCATGGGAGACCATCACCCGCAATCCCATAGCAAGAGAGGGAGAGAAAAGAACCATTGGCTCAGTGTGATCAGTCATGATAGTGTGACATTCGGCACCATGTACTACTCATATTGCAAGACATTGTTCGTTTATCAAGTTAAAATTTATTAGAGATGTTTTCTCGTCTTGTGGAACACTCACAGAATAAGCTACTCTCAATGGAAGATTTTACTGTATTTGACTCATGATTAAGTCATTCTTGCAATGAATTAATGTTGCAAACAACTCGCTAACTGTACTTAGTGTTCTGGAGTCCATTGCCTGTCAAGAGAATGACACTGAAGTTTGCTCTCATTTCTCTTGAAGAGACTGTACCAGGAGGCTTTCTTCAGAAATAAAGACAAGGAAGGCCTTGAGCTTCTAGGTCTGCTGCCTGTTCTTGCTTCTTTTGTTATTCTATGGGCTCCTGATCTTCACGCATTGCTGTGCATAGTTCTCTCCACTGCTCCAAGAGGCTTCAGACTACATCTCTGATTTACCACCGAGGTCCCACTCTTTCCTCAGATTTCACCAGGTGTGTCAAGGCCACTTTTCACAATTGTTCCTAAAGTACCATGTAGTTTTCCACTGCATCATTGAGCACAGCTTGACGTCTGATTTCCCAGGTAAGTTGCTCAGTATCAGTCTGACCCTATCAGAGTCTATTCCTCATGAGAATAGGCAAAAAAATGTTTTTAACTCAGCATTGACCTCATGGGTCTAGCACATATAATTTGCTCCATGTTTGTTGGTGGGCTTTAAGAGTGATTCATGACACATCCATGATTTTCTCTCTGCCCTTTATGGAGAGAATGTTGTAGGATTCTCAGTTCATTGTGAGCATGACAAAACACACGTTATTTTAGAGAAGGCATTCAAAAATTTCCAGCTGATATTCCTTAAGGTGGAACTTTGATGTAGGGTTTAAGTTTTGCTTGTCATTCTGCTTTGAGACTAGAAGTGGATGGAAGAGAGAGACCCTAGTTCCTAAATATTCTTAATTATAGATAGGAGGAAATTCACCAAAGTTTAGTTTTTGGCAAAGCACTTAAGCATATATGTCAAAGTAGACTGGCTACAGTTTAATAGCGGTCGACACAAGTATTATGGAAAGGGCCAAAAAGCAATGTTTAAGTTTTCTGGGCCATAGTGTTTCTCTTGCAACTACTCAACTTTGCTGTTGTACAAATGAATTCACAAATGTCACATAAACAAATAGGTGTGGCTGTGTTACAGTGAAATATTCACAAAAACAGGCTGTGAGCAGGTTTGGCCCATGACTTCCCGTTTTCAGACCCATGATTTGATAGATTGCAGATGTATGTAGGTTATAACAAACCTTCAGGGGTTGGGGAATTCATGGACGCTTTGCCTTGATGGTGATTCATGCAGCTACTCAAACACAAGCTTCCAGCTCCTGTTGTCTGCCGTGAGCCTTATGTAACCTGTGACTTTTATAGTGATTCTGGACCATTTTTCTGCCTCTAGAGTATGAATACATACACCTCCATCCCACCAGTGTCTTATCTCAGTGATGAGGCATCAAAGAGGGTCAGATAGTTAAATCAAATTGACATTAACAAAATGTTTGTTGTTTCATCCAAATCCTCTTATTTTTATTTACATTTTCATTAATTTTTAAAACATTGTTTCAAAGTTTTAATAGCTGTAATTTTTTGTCCTCAGTTTTACCTCCTATTAACATCTTGCATTAATGTGGGATACTTGTTATCATTGATGAGGCAATACTGCTGCATTAACTAATGAAAGTCTATAGTTCATATTAAGGTCCACTCTTGGTGTTATGTATTCTTTGGATTTTGATAAATGTATTTTATATGTATCTATCATTACAATATTGTTCAGAATAGTATCACTGTCCCCGCAAATCCTCTGTGCTTTATTTAGTAATAATCCCAGGGCCCATATGTTTTTATTCCTCTGGTGGCTTACTTTTCAATATGTTTGTACCTATATGACAGTTAAAAATAGCTTGGACTTTTATTTTTTCCCAACACTTTTCATAAGATTAATGTTTAATAGGGAAGGTTTTTCTCATTGCTGTTAGCTTAGGGACAATACATGCTACTGTTGGACAAAGTAGAGGATTATGTAAGTTACATATTGGGCATTTCATGTTGATATGGATTGGATCAGGGTCCTTACTCCCCTGTGTTTTATAGATAATTTCCTTCCTCCATCAAAGGCTAGGACATCTGGGGTAGGGAGTCTACTCAACTTGTTTCTATCTGTCTCCTTGGATGAGCGGACTAGCCTAGTCATCTTCTTCATCTCATAGTGATGGGTGAAAGCCCCAAAGAGCATAAACACCCCGAAAAGCTAACAGCCTCTGCAGAGAGAAGAGTTATGAAAGAACTGAGGAAGGAAAACCAGAATGGTATGTATGTCTCAGGTGTTCTCAGAAAGAATCATGTTAAAAAGAGCAATATGGTAGGTAAGAGTATAGGATGGGTCTGTTAGGCCCACCATGCTTATGTGCCCCTAGATTTTTGCTTATCCCCCAGGGCTTCTGAAAACTAATCTGAACAGTTAGGTATTACCAATTTAATCTTCTTAAAAATTTTTGTCTGTTCTTATTTATTTTTGAGACAGAGAGAAAGCACAAGATGGGGAGGGGCAGAGAGAGAGGGAGACAGGAACTGAAGTGGGCTCTGTGCTGATAGCAGAGAGTCCGATGCAGGGCTCTAACTCACAAGCCATGATATCATGACCAGAGCTGAAGTCAGATGCTTAGCTGACTGAGCCACCCAGGCAGCTTACAAATTTAATCTTAAACTGGTACTAACCTTAAAACTTTAAAGTAACCTTGAAATATTTTGTGACAGAGGTGCCTGGGTAGCTCAGTTGGTTAAGTGTCTGACTTCAGCTCAGGTCATGATCTCAGTTTGTGGGTTCGAGCCCCACATCAAGCTCTGTGCTGACATCTCAGAGCCTGGAGCCTGCTTCAGATTCTGTGTCTCCCTCTGTCTCTGCCCCTCTCCTGGTTGCTCTCTGGCACTGTCTCTCAAAATAAAATAAAGACATTAAAAAGAAATTTTAAAAAAAGAAATATTTTGTGACATCAAAACAATATATACAGCATGTTCATAGAGTCTTGAAATATGTATTTTAAGTATTTTAATCTTGATTGATAGGTTAATTTTACAGATTAAAATTTTTTACTTCTAGTGGAATATGCCAGAAGCACATGCTTATTTGCTGAAAATCAGAAAAAAATTACTGATACAACATACCAGGTACATTTTTATATATTGATAGAGATGCTTTATTAACATTCATTAAAATTTGCACACATTTTCTAAGGAGGTAACATATTGAATGTACCATGTAATATAATATCAATGACCATTTATCAGGTCAATTTACTTTTGTTTCGAGACTTTATGGCCATCTTACATAACTTTTAATGGGACTTTTCATCACTATAAACCATATTGATATATTTTAAAGTTTTAAAAATCCTTATGGATAAGAATGACCAACTGATCAAGCAGAAATATTAAATAGAATGAGACCTAGAAATATTGAACTTTATAGTTTGTGATATTTTCATATACTCATGTTTTGAAGGACAGCTGATATTTTGACTTGACCTGCTCTGATGTCAGACACAGGTAGGTATGTCACAAGTGCTGAATTAATTATGAACCCAGTGTGGGACACACAATGTTGTGTATCCACAAAAGTTTTCCAGAGTCTTCCTTTGTGCACAGGAACACAGCCTTTCCCAGTTCCTGTACCTCTCTGGGGGTATGTGGTAGTCACACCCATAGAATGTGGGTGGAGGTCATGGGCATTCCTGTAAGGTCTGTCCCCTGCATATCCCTTCTTTGTAAATGGACAATGCAGAGGATCTGCGGGAGGACTCCATGGAGGCCTGAGGAGTCAGAGGAGATTATGTGCACCTGGTCTTCTAAGATGGCGTTGGAGCCTACACCAGCAATGATCCTCATTGGGGAAAACCACTGAGGTTTCAGGTTCATAAGCGACTGAACTCAGCTTGTCTATCTTGATCAATACATCTAACCTCCAAATAAACACACAAGCTCAGGGCGTACAGGAAGGATGCAGGCATGACTATGGACTTAGAGAAAAACTTGTGAGGAAATTAGATTTGCCATGAGAAAATGGGAAAATGTGGGAAATTAGATTTACCTACCTCCCACTTTCATAATCATAAGATACTGCTCAGAGCTTTTCCAAAGCCAGCTTTGCCTTTCCCTGTACAGTAAAACCTTGGCTCCCGAGCGTAGTTTGTTCTGGAAACATGCTTGTAATCCAAAGCACTTGTATATCAAAGCAAGTTTCAAGAACCATTGGCTCAGTTGTGATCCTGTGACATTTGGAGTCACATACTACATTGCAAGGCTTTGCTTATTTATCAATAAATTCTAAAATTTATTAGAATGTTTTCTCATCTTGCAGGATACATGCAGAACAAGTGACTCACAATCCAAGGTTTCACTGTGTATAAATATCAGTGCCCCCAAATAAAATGCCCCACTCTTGGAAAGCCTTCCCTGAACTCCCAGCAACACTTTTTATTTCAGACTAGCCTCATATGTCATCTTCATGATTATGGAAGTTATTTCATGCATTTTTAATAGTTGTTTACAGTACTATTTTCCTGTCTAGCTTTTTTCCTTAAGGTTAAAGATCGTATCCTTCTATGCCTTGTAGCACTTAAGAAAACATTTGTACATGACCATTTCATCACTTATTTACAAACACAAATGTGCACGATCTATGAGTCACACACCATAATGGGTCTGGGGATCAATACATGTGTGCCAGTGAACTGAAATTTGTTAGCAAGATACAGAAAGACTTCACAGGCTGACAAAGCATTATAAGCATAGGACCAGCACTGTACAGGGACAAGGATTGTACATGTCTAGAAGGTCAAGCACATTTGGATTTGGGATGGGAGACAAACACAGAGAGAGCACAACAGTTTGGAGGAAAGTCTTGAATGCCAAGCCAAGTGCAGTAGCCTCTAGTTAGTGCAGAGGAATCAATGAAATTCAGTTGTGTGCCATTTGGCTGTCAGGAAACCCACAGAAATAAAATATGCAACCTAAGCTTTAACTGCATTACGGAAGACATGAAAAATGAATGGCATCCTGTCTCAAATTATGACTCTGTATCAGGGGAGTAAGTATAGTTCAATAAGCCTAACTTCACCTGCTAATTTGCTAGCTGATTTTTCTTTTTTTCCTCTAAACGTCCCTAGATTTCCAAAGTGGGCAAAATGATTTCCACAGAGTTAAAGAATATTGGAATTAAAAACGCATCAACTTTCAACCCACTAGGATGAGGTGTGCCCCATGGTTGGATACACGGACTTTCCTAACTCGCTGCCAGATTCACTTGTGTAGTTGGGGATTCGGCTTAACACCCTGCCGTGACCCCGCACGGGTATGTGATGCTGTCCTGGTCTGGGTGTGTTTCCTGTTGCATGCCATGGGGAATTCCCGTGGCCCCGTAAGGAAACAATACTTTCGTTGTGGACGACTATGTGACTTACGCTGGCACTGACTGGCTTCAGATCCAAGCCAAACTCGTTTTTATAGCAGACAGCTGTGATTGTAATTGAACGTGTCAGTATTGACCATTGTGAAACATTATGACACGGTGGCCAAAGACAGTTATTTGGAAAGAAAGTGTTCCTGGGTGCCTGGGTGGCTCGGTCGGTTAAGCCTCCAGCTTCAGTCCAAGTCATGATCTTACTGTTTGTGGGTTTGAGCTTTGCATCGGTTCTGCACTGTCAGTGTGGAGCCTGCTTGGGGTTCTCTCACCCCCTCTCTTTCTGCCCCTCCCAACTCATGCTTTCTCTCTCTCTCTCTCAAAATAAATGAAAGGAGGGAAGGCAGGAAGGAAGGATGGAAGGAAGGAAGGAAGGGAGGAAGGAGGAGGGAGGGAGGGAGGGAGGGAGAGAGAGAGTATTCCCCATAATGGAAAAAAGATTTCAAGAGCCAGTGTAGCAGTTTATGTGGGGGACATTATGTTATTATCTATGATTTAGCTGTTATGAAAGTTGAGGTGTAAACATTTAGAAAGTTTTACTCAGTCAAACATTTCTATCTTTGGGGAACTGAAAATTGGATATAGTATTTACCAATTGCAGTCTTGCCTATTAATTAGTAATTCACATGAACATATATATTCAATTATTCCTTTTTAAAGGTGCCTATTTATTTATTTATGAGCGAGAGAAAGAGGCAGAGAGAGAGAGAGAATTCTGAGCAGGCTCCACACTGTCAGCACAGAGCCCGACGTGGGCCTCGAACTCAGAAACCGTGAGATAATGACCTGAGCTGAAGCCAAGAGTTGGATGCTTAACTGACTGAGCCACCTGGGCATCCCAATTGTTCTTTTCTAGAAACATTTGTTGAGCACATATTACGTGCAAGGCTCTGGGGTTAAAAATTCAAATGCAAAGATCTCATTCTTGGGTGGGATTTCTAATTGTATAGAGGGTATCAAATGTCATGAAAGTCCTTGCAATGGAAGGAGAAGAAAAATTTTTATTCTAGAACCTTGAGCCATCATCTGTGAGTTCTCCAAGAATATAGAACCAATGACTATACAATCACAAGGGACGCTCTCTTAAGATCCAGGGAGTCCCCGTGCTCAGGACCAACAAAGAAAGGGCAGCACTCCCCTGGGCCAAGTTCACGAGTGAGGAGAGTTTCCTGGGACCCAGGACACTGCAGAGTCAACCCTGGCTGAGAAGAGAGGCAGGCTGATGATTCAGAGGATTCTCAAAAATCCCTTCTGAGAAAATCAAATATATCAGAACCTCTTTCCATGTGGGTTTGTTGGCACCAAACCAACGAGTTGCCCATGAAGAAACTTTCTCAATTTAGAGCACGACAGCAGAGTGAATTAATCTAAATTATCTGCGCTAAGGACATCAGGAACATGTATGGTCCACATAGAAATCTCTAGAATGAAGTGACAGGGAGAGCTGATAAAGAACCGTACAGAAACATAGGGACAGAAGGAGAGTTGTAGAACTTGCGCTTCCCGGACTGAACTAGTCCACGGGGTAAACGTGGTAATCAAATAACATTTTTTCCCAACTCTGCTTCCTCTGCTGCTGGAATTCTGGCTTCATTCAAACTCCTTTCAAATAGGTTTGGAACCTTGTCCTTGACATATGTGTGTTGGAAGGGCCTCCTGAGTGCTCCACAAGCTAGTTCTCTTGTTTTCTGGTTTACGTTTCCTATTTTTCCTTGCTTCCTCTGAATCACTGTCATAATGTCTGCTCTTGATTTGAAGCCTGGAATTGGGAACTGTGCCACTAATATATATCAATTATGCCTTTGCCACCGTGCGGTCCGACAAAAGAGGCGCCATTGCCAATGCCCGGCCTAATTATGGCTGCCGGTGTCCTTATGAGACTTGTTCATGCCTGCTGATAGCTGCTCCGAGGCTTCTCCTGTTTGATGTGCAGATCTGAAATCTCTCCTACCAATGCCAGGCTGCTTGCTGCCAGAATTGCAGTCACTGTCTCCTGTGTTACAGACACATCTGGCAGTAATGCAGCCCATGTTTTCCGTGTCCCAAGGAGGATTTTGTAAATCGCCTCTTTGGTTTCTACTCTCTTTCTTTACACCTCTGTAAGGATGAATAACGTCCCCCCAAAGAGATCAGATCCTAATCCCTTGAATCTGTAAAAGCCACCTTATTTGGAAAAGGGGGCCTTTGCAGGCGTGATGAAGCATCTTGAGATGGGGAGAGGATCCTTGATTATCCAGGTAGGTCTTTAACACTGTCACCTAGGAGAGGTAGAGGAGAAGGTGATGTGAACAGGGAGGCACAGGGGACCAACAGCCTCCAGAACCTGGAAGACACAAGGGACAGATTTGCCCTAGAGCCTTGAGAAGGAGGGTGGGCGTGGGCTGTGGCACATCATGATTTCAGCTCCAAGATACTGATTTTGACGTCCAGCCCCCAGACTCTGAAAGAATGCATTTCTGTTGTTTTAAGCCACCAGGTTTGTGTGACTGTCACAGCAGCCACAGGAAGCTAAGCTCCATCCCCGGTGGCAGAGCATATGAAAGCAGGATTGGGGACAGTGTGTCCTGGGTAAAGGTGAGCCTCTGCCAAGCTAAGGTACCACTCTGTAAAAGAGAAAACCCATTTCCTGTGAACTAAAAGCTATTCTAGAATGAAATTTGAGCCTAATAACTGTAAGAAGGTGAAAACTCAGAAAAATTTTCCAAATATCACCAAATATAAATGATAGGCATTGAATCTGAGGGCATGCAATCTTCCTTTCAATGGCCTTGAAACACTCTCTAAAAATTCGGATGTAGACAATGAGAAAAACACATAAGCAATGTGATGCATAGATGTTGGTTGGGAATCAACCAGAGAAATTATAATTATCCCTGCTGATCAGAGGTTTATGTTGAAACTTACAAATGATCTGTTTGTTTTTCTGATTAAAAAACAATGCTCTTAAGAAACTAACCCAGCAAACCATCTCAATTCCGCATGGACAGGTGCCATTGTTACCAGTCAGCACAGTCACTGACTGCAAAGTGCTGGACACCACACCGGGCACATCAAAGGCAACTCTCTCCCTTCAATGACTTGGTTGAAATGAATATAATACAGGAATAGAAACAGATATTGTAAAAGGGAAGGGGTTTAAAAAAAAAAAAAAGAGAGTGAGGGGTGCCTGGGTGGCTCAGTCAATTAAGCGTCTGACTCTTTATTTCAGCTCGGGTCATGATCTCAATGGTTCACGAGTTTGAGCCCTACATTGGGCTCTGTGCTGACAGCTCACAGCCTGCCTCTCTCTCTCTCTCTCTCTCAAAATAAAATACTTGGGGCACCTGGGAGGGTGTCTGGCTTCAGCCCAAGTCATGATCTCATGGTTTGTGGATTCGATCCCGCATCGGGCTCTGTGCTGACAGCTCAGAGCCTGGATCCTGCTTTGGATTCTGTGTCTCCCTCTCTCTCTACCCCTCCCCTGCTCACACTCTGTCTCTCTGTGTCTCAAAAATAAATAAGCATTAAAAAATAAAAATAAATACACGTTAAAAAATTAAAAATAAACTTAAAAATAAATAAATAAAAAGAAACTGGAGAAAAAAGATTAGAGTTTGTCCTCTGAAAGTTAATTGGTCTTTTGTACGATGGGGGCTGGGCAGGTGCTGAGGACTTCGAGCGAGTCTGTGAGCGCGTGTAGCTCAGCCAGAGTGTGGAGCTGGAGCGGGGCCTGGTCCTCCCTGTGCTCCTCCTCTGTAGGGATTCACATGTACGAGGCATCTGGTAACGTTTCCGGGTATTTCGTGGTCGCCACGAGACACTGCTATTTCAAGAACGCCTGCTAGAGGGGGCTCCTGGGTGGCTCAGTCAGTTGAGCGTCTGACTTCGGCTCAGGTCATGATCTCACAGTTCCTCAGTTCAAGGCCCACGTCGGGCTCGCCGCTGTCAGCATGGAGCCCACTTTGGATTTCTGTTCTGCCCCTCTCTTTGCCCCTCCCCTGCTCCTACTCGCTCAAAAATGAAAAACAATAATAAAAAAGAACGCCTTCTAAAATGTCTAAAAAAGAATGCCTTCTCGAATGTCTGCAGAATAAGAGGCCTTCTGATGCAATACTAAACCCTGGGTGACCCAGATCTGGCCTGCAGAGCTTGAACTCTGAAGGAGCGGGTTCTTACCACTTGGGGTCCAGGAGGTGAACGTAATGGGCCCAGAGCCAGATAACCTCTGAATGTGCCGGGCCGGAGAGATGCGGAAGAGAGACCTCAGTTCTAGTGGGTTTGTTCAAGTGCTAATGCCCCCCCCCCACCATTTCTGCATCGGATCCATTATCCATTGATTCCATTGATCAATTCAGGAGGAACTTTGCGATTTCTCAGCTAACATACAAATAATGGGAAGTATGGAGGCCAGGAATAATACAGAAAG
Organism: Crocuta crocuta; assembly: GCF_008692635.1. Lineage (NCBI taxonomy): Eukaryota > Metazoa > Chordata > Mammalia > Carnivora > Hyaenidae > Crocuta > Crocuta crocuta. The sequence goes on along the minus strand of NW_027528362.1, from coordinate 8,577,186 downwards.
AGAGTGACCGGGGAAAGCATTTCAGGAGAATGCCGACTGCCTTTTTTATGCCAACTACACAGAGCAACCAGGAAGTCGTGGCCGGCTCTGTGATGCTCAGGAGACAAGGATCCATCCTCAGGAAGTACCATGACTTCCGCCCTCCTGACCCCAATAGAAGAGAGTCCTAGGCCAGCGAATTACAAGACTGCAGTTGCTAGTATTTGCTGATCTAAGCATATTCTTTCTTTTTAGTTTATTTAATGTTTGTTTATTTTTGAGAGAGACAGACAGAGCATGAGCAGGGAAAGGGCAGAGGGAGACACAGAATCCGAAGCAGGTTCCAGGCTCTGAGCTGTCAGCGCAGAGCATGACGCGGGGCTCGCGCCCACTAACCATGAGACAATGGCCGGAACTGAAGTAGGCTGCTTAGACAACTGGGCCACCCGAGCGCCCCAATTTAAGTGTATTCTAAGTGCTGTATTTTAGCTATAGCAGTAGATACAAGAGCTGCTGCCCATTTTGCAGGAGCATCTTCTGATTTTGCTTGCATGTGGGACATTGGGGACCCTCCGGGCCATTCAAAGGAAAAATTAAGTGGGTCTTGAGTCGAGAAGGGTGACAGCCATTCAGCAGCCTCTGGGTTCTTGGGCCCTGGCTAACATGACCGAGAGGAAACTCCTTCACATCAGTAAGGCCCCCAAGGAAACGAATAAATCTACCCAAATAAGAAATGAAATCCCTTATTTTCTGTGAACACTCTATTCTCTGCTGACTGCAGTAAAGGGAAGCGTCCCTGTGCAGCTCATGGAAAACTCACCATTTCCCCCCTCTTGTCTCCAGGGAACCCTTAACTTTTCAGCAGTTGGGAATGTAATTCATTTAAGAATATGAGCAACGTAGGCACCAAACTGTGGCTCTGAGAAACTCAAAGGTGGTGAGTGTCTGGTTTAATTTCTTACTATGCATGTGAAAAGCCAATCTTTGTACAGACACACAGCATCAAAAAATATATATACATCTAACATCTTATGATGTAAAGCAAGTCAAGCTTCTCTTTGAAAAGTTCATTAAGTCCATGAAACCTGGGTGTAAATGCTTGAAGGAGGGACCCGGGAATGTTACCAGGTTCACAGCATGACGAGACTCCAAGTCATTTATTGGCACAGTTGCACCGAGCTCCATGGGAGACAAAGTTTTGGTGTCTTCTCTACCAAAAGACAGTAAATTATCCTTAAACGCTACTCATTAAATACGTACAGAGTGCTCATTGATTAAGAAAAAATATGGATAGAATTTACATACCTCTCGACACCCAAAAGATGCTATTCAGGCAAAGGGTCCAGTTTGGTCAGCCTGAGAGATTTTAGAAACAAACATAAATCTTGATTACCTGCATTTGCTTCCTGCTTAGTGACTTACAGTAGAAGGAAAAGCTAAAAGCTGTTTTTACATTTGGGAATGACTCACTGTAAGCTTCTCAGAGCACAAATGAAATAGTTCGCGTTTGAAAAGTAAATTTTCTCTTGGAAGATAATTAGGTATACACATTCTTCTAATTCAGCCCTACTTAGTTTGGGAATGTCTTAAAGCCTGCCTTGATTGTTCACTATTATAATGAACATTTGCTAAGCACCTACTATATTCCGGATGCTAAATAGAGTCTATATTTGGCAGAGGGGCTATTCAGGTGAAGGAGAAGAAACTGCTTTCGAAGGAGTCACTCTGTCACTCATGGCCAAGACAACAGTGGCATGAAATTAATCACATGACAGATGGAGGGATACATGAGTGAAAAAGCACACATCTGACTTCAGCTCAGGTCATGGTCTCGTGGTTCATGAGTTCAAACCCCACATCGGGGCTTGACAGCTGACAGCTTGGGGCCTGGAACCTGCTTTGGAATCTGTGTCTCCCTCTCTCTTTCTGCCCCTCCCCTGCTCCTACTCTGCCTCTCTCTCTCTTTCTCTCTCATTCTCTCTCTCTATCTCTCTCAAAAATAAATACAGATTAAAAATTAGAAAAAAATAAAAGCACACATCAGTGCTTGGGTGTGCAGGGGAGAGCAAGACTTTGGAGAAGAGAAAAACCTGCTGAAGAACCTTGAACTTTGCTTCTAGGGGCAGATTTAGGGGCTGCTTTGGGCTGTCAGCACAGCAAGAATCGTGCATATGCGGAGCGAAGGAAGACAAGCCAGTTTGTGACTGTAGGTAGTTAGGTGGGCTTCAGTGAGAAAATGGCGCAGCACCTGCTGTTATTTATAGAAATGTGGATAAGGTAAATGAAGATTAAGTTATCATAGGAGAAGGCAGCATCCTATAAGTAACCATTTCCTAAAAATGAAAACACTTAGAAAATAAAACTGCTTTACACAGCGGGTATTCTTGTGTAAGTTCATATGTTCTTGTTTGATACTTGATACCTGAAAGTCCCTTCCATGTATATAGTTATTGCTGTTTCCTTTCCACAAAAGAGAGACCAAAGAAGATCTAGAAATCATTATGTGAGCTGTGTAACAACCACTCCAAATCATGTAGCAACTGTATTATGCTGCAGGTGAAATTGTAAAATGTAATCTTTCTTTTTTAAAGTTTATTTATTTAGGTTGAGAGAGAGAGAGGGAGAGAGAAACAGAACAGCACAATTGGGGGAAGGGAAGAGAAAGAGAAAGGGAGAGTCCCAGGTAGGCTCTACACCATCAGCATGGAACCTGACATGGGGCTTGATCCCACAAACTGTGACATCATGACTTGGGTCAAAATCAAGTGTCAGGTGCTTAACCTACCGAGCCATCCAGGTGCCCCTGAAATTTATTCTTAACAGTAAACATTTATTTCACTTGATTTAATGCAATTTCCATATAACTTTTATTCTAAAGCGCAATATGTACATTTTAAGATGATGTAAATGGTAAATTTATTTAATTCATGTATATCTTCACTTGATCAAAATATTACTTTTTTTTACAGAAACAGATGAATGTTCTAAAACTCCCTGTTGTTTTTGGAACACCTTTTTGCATTTTTGGGGAATTAAAGGTAACACTTTGGCAAAAATAAAAACAGCCCCTAAACTCTTTAAATGTTTGCCTCCACATTTTTGAAAGAATTCCAAACATGGCAAAGGACTGCCTACCAAATGCAGAGAACGTGTTGGTATGTTTTCCATTAACATTATTGGGCTTTCAGAACTAACACTCTGCTTAATACTTTAGATGTGTTTTCTTATTTATGACCTGCACAATTATTTACCTCTTTTTATTCTTCCCATTATGGCAAAAGCTTTTCTCAAGCGAGCAGCACCATCTGATCATGACCAGCTTTGGTAGCAAACAACAAATTCCTTTTTAAACTCATTAGGTGAGAGGAGAATCTTTCGAAGCGCTCAGTTGAACAAAAGTTGTATCCACTGCAAATTGCGATGGCCTGCATCATGCAGGGGTTTAATTGTCGGCTTGAAGAGTTTGAGATGCAAAATTTCTTTCTAGCCCTATGCCAGGCACCACACCGGGGTCTACTGCATGGTTGCTTTTCCAGAAAATCTGAGCTCTGGGGCTCAGGCAGAGAGCGGGTCAGGAAGGCCACCGACAAATTCAACAAGGCCTCTTTTATTTGAGGGAGGCGTAGCAGAGGAATCACCAGGGCTATGATTGTGCACACTTCCACTACCAAATATTTGGAAGAAAGCAAAAGGAAAGAAAGAAGACAGAGAGTTGTCTAGGTGTTGCTAAAGCATGTTTCACCCTCGTAGGTCAAGGGTGTGCATCTCTGACTCTTCCCCAGTCTTAAAGGAGAATATAAAACATAATACACAATTCAAAGATGGTTCTATTCTCAGGCTGAGGGGAAGATGTTTGATTAGGAAAGGATTTCTGATGCCACAACTAGTTATATTAGAAAGCCATTTTTAATTGACCTTTATCAGATAACTCCCTTCTCCAAATAGTAACGTCCAAAATGGTGCCACGTTCAGTTTCTGTTCAGTGGGAGCTCAGCATTTGGGCTGGGTGAAAACAGCCAGGGTTCACACAGGTAGAGGTCTCTGCTCGTATACAGTTCTAGCCACTGAGCAATGAAGCCTTGCTTCCTTTAAAGGATTTGATCACTACCCAGGCTACCTACGCAGGCTGAGGATGGCTTCCACTTAGTGGTACCTTCCACAAAGTCTCTGTAATGGTCTTTCTTTTTTTTTCCTGAAGACTATGTGTAAGCCGTTTAGACTTTTAGCCAACTTTCAAACAGAACTTACTGTTCTAAGCACTGTACTTATATTAGCTAATTTAACCTCAGACACTGTAAATAATATTGTTTATTAACCCTTCTAAAAATTGGAAAACTGGAACACCTGAGTGGCCCAGTGGCCTTGATTTCAGGTCAGGTCAAGATCTCATGGTTCGTGAGTTTGAGCCCTGCATCAGGCTCCTTGCTGATAGTGCAGAACCTGCTTGGGATTCTCTCTTTCCCCCCCCCTCTCTCTGCCTCTGCCCTGCTCATCCTTCCCCCACTCCCCAAATAAATTAACTTAAAAAAATAAAACAAAAATCAGAAAACTGATACACAAAATAACATCATAGCAAGTGACCTAACCAGGATTGGAGATAGTTTAAACAACTACTATTTCATAGAGTTTGATTACTCCAGTACATGCTTGAAGAAGTTTTAGGTCACTGGAATTATTCATTTTTATCTTATATAATAAGTATATGTGCCATTATTTTAGCAAGATGATATTATTGGCCTATTGCCCATTGTTCTGTGGAATATACTTTTGGTTATTTTGCAGGCAATGATTGTTTTTCTCACTAATCTATCCACATCTTATCGGGTGCCCTTGTCATCAAATTTGAGATCAATCAATCCATCGATTCAGATTTGGGGACAAACTTCCTCTTTGTAGGAAATTAGTACTTGATCTTGGGCTAAATTACGTTATACGTTAAATACTTACGTTAGACATTAGTCATAAAGATTGCTTTATTTTAATTAGCAGGGCAGACTGGAGCATATTTTTGCTCTGCTATTTTCCCCTTTATTTCTAGAAGTAATCTTCCCTGCCCTTTAAGTTCTAGCAATGGAAATACACTAATCTGGGCTGCATGTGAAACACAGAGCAGCGTCCAGCATGACTGAAACAACCACTTAGACCAGAAAGGTAAATGTCCCATTTCCATTTTAACTGTGCATGAATGTGCTTTGAGGCATTAATTCCTCCAATTAGCATCTTGCCTTTTCTTTCTTCATATGGGCAAAAATTGCCCGCAGTTGTTCCTTGTGTGTTTTCAAAACCTAAGCCTAGAGGTGCACTTAGAGCATTTGAAGTGGGAGAACGGAGAGAAGCAGTTGGCTGGGAAAAACAGGTTGACTCGAAATTAGCAGATTGGAGAGTGATTCCTCAGGCAAAGGGAAAGAAAAGAGCACTGATCAGTGGGGGATCCTCCTGTGGCTTATTTTTGGTGGCCAAGGAGGACTGTGACTAGGTAATCGCAGTAGACAGGGCCTCACAAAAAGTTTTGTACTCAGTAAGGCTCAGGAAAAGACAGGAGTTGTGATAGCCAAGCGAAACATAACGTACAGAACATGATTATTAATGGGAACAGGACACCCCTGACCAGGCGCACACACACACGCGTGCACACACACACGCACTTTTGTACTTTATAAAACTCTGAAATTAAGAACAGTACTTTATTAACCTCAAAACTCAACTGACACCATAGAAAACAGAAAGATGGAATATTCTTACAAATCTGTGATTTGGACTGAGATTCACAGCCTCCACATGCTATTTTAATATAAGAGGTCTTTGGAGGTGATGAATGAGAGCAATTTAGCTACCATTTACCAGGGTTGGGATTATCTGAAGCAAGCCTTTAATTTTAGGGTAGTAGTATAGCCCACCACTGATTCTAATCTCCCTAAAAGGTCTTAGGCATTTTAGCATTAAAATAAAGCAAATGGCATTTAGCAGTTAGGAATACTACAATGTAATTCCATGATATATTCAAATATAAGCATCAATGCATCTGAATTAATTGCTAAACCTTCTCATTAATATGTGTTGTTTACAGATTCTTGACTTTGACGACCTGAGTCTTATTGAGAAAATATTTTTTCATTCTCTCAAGCAGGCATCTCTGAGACAATAATAGTGCTAATATGAATCTGGTAGAGAAATACTTTTTCCTCTGGTCTCTGTTATAGCTGCTTCAGAATCAGTATTAAAATAAGAAGTAAGAATGGGCACCTGGGTGGCTCAGTCGGTTAAGTGTCCAACTTCCACTCAGGTCATGATCTTGCAGTTTGTGAGTTCGAGCCTCACATAGGGCTCTGTGCTGACAGCTCAGAGCCTGGAGGCTGCTTCAGATTCTGTGTTTCTCTCTCTCTCTGCCCCTGCCCCATTCACACTCTCTCTGTCTGTCAAAAATAAATAAACATTAAAAAATTTTTAAATAAACAGTAAGAAGTGGTAAAGCGACCAACATAAAAGAAAAAGCAAAAGAAAACTACAGTTTCATTAGATGACCATCTATTCAGTCTTAAAAATCCCAACGCTCAAGGACCTGGAGAAAAGGGAAAGAGGGTCTGAATCCTACCCACAGAAAAAGAAAACATTGCTAGAAGCCACACGAAGGTCTTGGCAACCAAATCTGTTGTAGCTCATTCTGCAAATACTTCCTGAGCACTCTTTTCATGTTTCTATTCAGTGGTAGGTTCTGGAGTTACCAGCATTAAAAGCCATGCTATCAAGCCAGACATCTTGAAACAAAGACTAGAATATTTTAGGCAACTGATAAATGAATAATGTCAGTATATTTAGCAACACCGTGCATTTCAGTAGAGTATATATATACAACATATTGAAATAGAGTGAGTATAGTTGGAGATAGTATATATAGCAAAAGGGACATTCAACATGAAATGAGAGAAGAAAGGGAATCTAGCTATAACTGACTTATCCTCGGCTTCGACTAGGCTTGGAGTAGCTTGCCCACTTAAGAGATGATTCAAAACTAAGTAACTTCCAAGTGACTATTCAAAGAAGACAAATTGAAAGGGAGAGAGAAAACATAGTACTGCGAATCACAGAGAATGGAGTTATGCTGGGTGAAGAAGCAGGCAGAGTGGGGTTTCCTGAGGATGCCTGATTCCTGTACCCTGTGCTGCTTGCTAAGAACGAGCCTCAGAAGCACAGGTAATCTGACGGGAATTGGTCAGCACCTATGCAGTAGCCTCCACAACATCAAGTAACAGGAATCAGCCTCCCTCATATCTACTGTGAGAAGGAGGAAGTTCTAGTGGTAACAAGGACATGGAGTATGCACAGGGAAGTTGGCTAGAAAGCAGGTACATTGGGGCATATTCTGTGCCCTTTCTCCATCTCACAAGACAGACTGTTCTTTGTAGAAGATGATGCCTAAAGCTCAGGTGCCCTTGATGGGAGCTCAGGCAGCCTCTAATGGGCTTCAAGGGAGGAAAGAGGTTGACCAGAAGTCCCTCTCCTTCCTTTGCTTCTCTGTTGGTTTTAGTGTGACTGGTGTAATGTAAGCTGTCAAAACGTAAAAGAAACAAACCTTTAGACCTCACACCGTTATGTGGCTACATTTACAGGAAATGGCAATATCCCAAGCTTTAAAAGGTATTTCTGTACCTACCTAGGCATTCAGGGAAGAAGCACTTAACAACAAACTGAAAATAGCAAAATGATTCTGTTGGTAAATTCCCAAAGTAATCAACTGCAGTAAAACAACAAAAGCTTCCTTTTTGCCTTAAATTTTTTGTTGTTGTCTTTAAAAGCAAAGTCAAATTAATGCATGGCCTGTAGTCTGATGGTTTTTGCCCCCAACAGCTATGGAATTAACTAGACTATGTTGTCTAATCTCCCTTTGAGAGGCAAGGCCCTGGCAACTATGATTCATGGAAAAAGTGAATATTCTTTATGTACACATTATAAAAATAATAATTTTAAGGTTAAGGCTATTTGTTCACTGTTTAGACTGCTCTTGCATTTTTTTTTCAAGTTTCCCCTTTAGCTTGATTTTATCATTTGAATTTGTAATCTGATTAGCACTTAGCACAAGTTTTGGGAAAATAAAGTGAAATGATTCTTGCTAACTCTCTACAGCTGTTCAAGGGGGAGAAAAAAAGATACTACACTCATTACTATTTAAAGGAAATTCCTCTATGCAAGAGTTTCCAATTAGGTTATAGGCCACCTTTTAGATGCTGGAAGAGATGCATGATTACATCTGCTTCCAAAACTGTGGAAATTCTCACAATCCCTTTATTTAAAAAAAACCTGGCAATCGGATAGGAAACAGCTATGAATTAGGAAAGCAAAGTTATACCTTTTAAGATCAGAATGGTTTGATCTATGAGAGTACATAGATCCTGGGTGGGTGACTAACTGAACTCGTTAAAACAAATGTCTAGTTACACATTTTTCTGTCGCCCATTCGAAAATGCTGTCTGCTTTATTATTTTCCCCTATACAGGGAGTCTTCTTTGCTTAAGTACCATAGAGGTTATTTACAAAGCTATAAATACATGTTAGGCTTTCTTCTTAAGCACTGTGATTTCTTAAAATCATCGATTATGAGACGCCTGGGTAGCTCAGTCGCTTAAGCAACCAACTTCAGCTCAGGCCATGATCTCAGAGTTCCTGGGTTCGAACCCCCTGTGCTGACAGCTCAGAGCCTGGATCCTACTCCGGAGTCTGTGCCTCCTCTGCCCCTCTCCTGCCCCTCTCCTGCTCTCGCTCTGTCTCTCAAAAAAAAAAAAAACAAAATGAATAAAAAACGTTAAGAAAATTAACAAAAAGAAGTCTGGATTATAAAATGTAAAGTACCGCTCATAAAGATTAAACAACATCTTACTGAATTTCGACAAAATATCTCTGCAGACTACAAGCTGGGATGTGCTTTGTGGGATACATGTTAAATAGTCAAAAAACAGAGTTAGGTGTTCAATTTTTTCCAATTTCTTTCTCTTTTTATTTCTCCTCTTTCTTCTCCCCCTTTATATTTTCTTAATGATAAAGTACAGAAAAAATAAATTAGGATGGGGATGAATTAAAATAGTGACCTAGAGGAAAATCTCCTACCAATGGTGTTTGACAGGCAAAAAATGCTATTGAAAGACAAGAATATAGGGCGCCTCAGTGGCTCAGTCGGTTGAGCGTCCAACTTCAGCTCAGGTCATTTTCTCGGGGTTCATGGGTTCGAGCCCTGTGTCGGGCTCTGTGCTGACAGCTTAGATCCTGGAGCCTGCTTTGGATTCTGTGACCCCCTCTTTCTCTGCCCCTCCCCTGCTCGTTCTCTCTCTCTCTCTCTTTTTCTCTCTCTCTCAAAAATAAACATTAAAAAAATAAAAGGTAAGAATGTATATGTGTATATATTTCATGTAAATCTGAGACTGGGGATATAGGTGCATTATTACTGATGTACAGCATATGCATGTGTATGTATGGATATATATTTTTTGCTTGATTTAGAGAACAAGAATATAAAGTTCTCTATTGTGCACTCCTAGAAATTCTAAAAGTCACCATAACCCACATTATAAATTAAAGTTTTTCAGTGAAGTAAAATACCTGGTGTGGTTAAGAATGCAAGAATACTTCTTTTCCTCTAATGTTTATTTATTTATTTATTTTTGAGAGTGAGCGAGCAGGGGAGGTGCAGACGAGAGAGGGGGACAGAAGATCCGAAGGGGACTCCACGCTGTCAGCACGGAGCCCAATGCGGGGCTCTAGCCCACAAATCGTGAGATCACGACCTCAGCTGAAGTCGGAAGCTCAACCGACTGAGCCACCCACCCAAGCGCCCCAAGAGTGCATTTAATTAATGTAATTAATTAATTCAGATGTACAGTTGACACTGACACAGTAATGAGAAAACTAACAGCAATGAACAAAACTTACTTTCTTCTTACACCTCATATTAAGTTTTTACCTTTCCTTTTTCCAGCAGCTACGCTTTTCAACTAAATCAGCTTTCTCTCTGCACTTACCAACTGTCCCTTAAATATTACTGATTTCAATTATAGTTTTCATTCCCGTAACATTGAACCTAGGAACGAGACAATAGGTAAGCTGACTCTGGAAAAGGCTCTGAATGAACAGGACCAGCTCTGTGCCTCTCTTACCCCTTCAATGCCCTACCCCTTCTACCCATGACCTCTGCCTCTAGTGTTACGCAAGTTCTTTTTAGAGACGATAACACATGCAACATCGCAATATATTATTTTTTTATGGGACTATTTCCTCCCAGAGCTTTCTTTCGCCCTCTTGATTTTTGATTGTTGCTACGCGATGCGAGTAATGACACATAAGCACCCTGTATCATGTGGTTAAGTACATGATCTCTGATGAGCAACTAAGCAATTCTTTCTAGAATTGATTTGAGTGGCCCTCTGAGAATAATCAGCCAGCACTTTAGAATTAGCTACCATAGATACCCTTGTTTATACTGCCCACGTCAGTCCCTTTAAGTGCATTATTAATAGTTTATGTGACTCTCTGATGTTTGATATTAGTGTTTTCATACAATGAAAGATGATAAAGTAATGCCACTTTTATTGTGCATTTTGATTGCTAATTGTTAAAATTGTATGGTGTTTCCTTCAGCTTCAATTCCTTTAGGACTTAATACTGTTATGGCCGTCTTTCAACGAGGTTCCATCATTACCCGCCCCCCCCACTGTGTTATCTTTTCCCTTGTCTTTTCTTTCTTTCCTTTTTTTAAAGGAGGTAATGTTCCTCTTCCTTGATCATTTGTCTTTTAGTTTTACGTAGTTTTCCTTGGCATTTATTCTCTCTTTTTTAGACTTTCTTTTTTAAGACCAATTTTAGGTTTATAACAAAAATTAGGAAGGTCCAGAGATTTCCCATGGTTTCCTCCACTATCAACATTTCTCACTGGTGGGGGGAGGGTAATCCTTTACTAAAAACAAATCTACTGCTGACACTTCATAACTATCCAACGCTCACAGTTTACCTCAGGATGTGCTCTTCGTGTTTGGACAAACCCATGTGTGGACAAATGCATTATCATACGTATCCATCATTGTAATATCACACAGAGTGCCTTCACTGTCCTCAAAATCCGGTGGTTGGTCCAGCCATTGTTACCTCAGAGCCCGATGTGGGGCTGGAACTCACGGATCACAGACACAGACCACAAGATCATGACTTGACCTCAAGTAGACGCTTAACGGACTGAGCCACCCAGATGCCCCATGAAACCACTGATCTTTTATATTGTTTCCATAGTTTTGCCTTTTTCAGAATATCACCTAATCACATCACGTGCAAAGCTACAGGAAGAGTCTTAATTTTTCATTTTGAGGAATTAATGCGATTTTAATTTCAAAATAAGTATGTACTATTCCACTTCTGTATTTTCCGAGGAAGCTTATCAAATTATTTATGTGTTATAGATTTTATACCAAATAATTTTATTTTATTTACTTTTTTTATTTTTTTAAATGTGTATTTATTTTTGAAGGAGAGAGAGAGACAGAGTGTGAGCGAGGGTGGGGCAGAGAGACAGGGAAACACAGAGTCCAAAGCAAGCTCCAGGCTACGAGCTGTCAGCACAGAGCCCATCGTGGGGCTCGAACTCACAACCTGTGAGATCACGACCTGACCTCAAGTTAGGCACTTCACTGACTGAGCCACGCAGGACCCCAGATACCAAATAGTTTAATATTTACTCAGCGTAAACAGGAGCTCAGGCATTCTTAACCCTGCTTGTTCTAATGCTATTAATTTAAAAGACCCTTAACAGCTAAATGGCTTTGCCTAAACTGATGGCAATCTTCAGGCAATGTTAAAGATTGTGTGCTTAAAATATTTAGGCTTTATCATTTATCTATCTATCTATCTATCTATCTATCTATCTATCTCTCTATCTCTTTATTTATTTTTAAATGTCTACTTATTTTTGAAGGAGAGAGAGACCATGACCTGAGCCAGAGTTGGACACTTAATGCACTAAGACACCAGAGGCCCCAAAATATTTCTTATAAAAACCTGACAAGCAGGAATTAAACAGTCCTGGTCTTGTCTTAGCTGGAAGGTTCTGGTAGATGGCACAGAGAGGTGATCCTGGGAGAAGTAAGGACACACTGTTCATTTGTAAGTCCCTACATTTTACCGATGATACGCAAGCCCTATGGAAAGTCTTGGCAGTCTTCCTTACAAACTGAGACCAGAGGACTGATTCCTACAGTATTTTCATGAAAAGTACTTGGTCAGTTCATTTTTAACTACAGCTTCTTACAGTTTGGTAACAGCTAAAACTGGGTTTGAAATGAAATCTCGAAATGAAGTTCAAGTTACTCTGACAGTAACAAGAAACCATTTTTAGATGGGTGCAGCTTTGAAATATTCTTACATACTCAGATTCTCCCCTTACCTTACCAGGGTAACAATTACTCCTGATTTGAAGCTCAGCTTCTGAGGTGACTGTATTTCAAATTTCCTCATCCTGTTTTCTTGTGTTTAAACATGCAAGTATATATTTCAATGCATTTTGGAATTAAAAATATGATTCTGGTTGTTCTCTAAGCTTTTTTCCAAGCTTGCCAAATGCGAAATTTCCAGTTTTACTAATTTTTATCTAACAAAATACAGGGCATGAAACTGAAGCAAAATATCATTCTCTGCAAAGTTAAAAATCTTGACATATTCTTTCTTCTACCTACCTTTCGGGAACATGATAAATGCTCCCAAAATGTGAGAGACAACATTTAAGAAAATGCCATTGCCTTAACCATGGCTGATATTTTGAAATAATTCTTGACATTATCTGTCTATTGTGCCTTTTCTTCCCTTCAGTACCTCCCCAGATTCTACCCCTGTGATAATCCCCACACTGTTTCCTTTAGCTCTGCCTCTGCTTTAAATATTTTTGGCAAGCCTTTAAATTTTTTCTTCTTTGGTTTTTGTTGTATGGAAAAAATCTTGATTTCCATATACGTGTATTCACTAATGGGAACTTTTTTTGTAATGACTTGCTTCATAATCTCAGGGATATCTCCAATGTAAAGAACCAAAAGAGTTAAAAGAGGAGTAATAGAATATGTTATGTCAAAATGTTATGACTAAGAGATCTAAAATCTGCTCTAAGTATTTATCATCAGTGTAAAAGGCAGACAAGAATCACTCCAAACCTAAAGCAAAAGCTATCTCCCACACTTGGCCATCATGGCGAGATCCATTTGGTGCTCCCTGTGACATATGCACATGTGAAGATTATATGCCAGGCAGACGGGTGTCATCCTTGCTTGATGTTTAATGGACCATGACCCACATGTGATGTATTAGCGTATTCACCTGTACTGATTTTACATGAGGAAACCTGGGTAGAGCTAAATTGTAAAGAAAGACCACTACAGAGTTACCACTTTCCTAATAAATGACACGTTTGCTAGCAGTTCAGATATTTTCATAGAGAGGACAGGAGGAGAAGCTATGTTCTGAGGTGCACATAAAAGCTAATTAATCTGATGGCGTAAGGTATGGCCCTGTTGGTGGTCTCAAGCCTTTAAATGTAGGTGCTATCTTGTAAGTTTAGTTTTAGAACAGATAAAATCTTATCCAAATATCATCTTTAAATACACTATTTGGACCAAAAAAACAAAACAAAACAAAAAAAACCACTCTTGTAACCACTACCTAAACTACGGACTTTCCAGTAATTTAAAAATGCTTACTAATGCCAACTGAGTTTTACTTATGTGAGCAAAGGGAACTATATAGAAAAGAAATGCATACTGTGAAACAAAAAAACACTATGAAGGCATAGGTGGAATGGATATGCCAAATCAAATTATGTACTTTGTTTTTTCTTTCTATAAGCCATCAACCAAAAATGTCTTTTTTCACTTAATATCAGCAAGATTCTGCTACCATGAGACAGCTCCCAGAGGGTCATTGCTATTTTTAATAAATGAAGGAATATTGTGGAACACAACGTGTACGCTCATTGTAAACCATTTTTGCTGGACTCCGTCTGAGAATCTAGAAAAATGACACTGAGCAGACTGAGAGACATCTGAAGTGTCTATCAGTCAGGCAGTGATTGCTGGTACTTGCCAAGTATTTAAATTAAATTTGGATATCTACCTCCATGTGTGCTTAGCACATACATATTTTCTTGAGGCCACAAAGTTGGAATTGCTGATAAGTAAAAACATTCTCCTTTGTTCCCAGATAAGATACCGTGTGTTTTCTTTAGCGATTTCAACTTTAGTATTAGGCTTTAAACTATGAAATAGTTTAATAGTAATCTAAAACAAAAAGAAGAATCAAGGGATTGGTCTTTAGTATGGAGTATGATTACATAATTACATTAATTATAATTAAAGTTCCATGTCTGTTTATTTTCCATCAATGTCCAAATAACATTTTTGGTTTAAATTATTTTTAATGTTTTATTTCTGAGAAAGACAGCATGAGCAGGAGAGGGTCAGAGAGAGAGGGAGGCACAGAATCTGAAACAGGCTCTAGGATCTGAGCTAGTTGTCAGCACAGAACCCGGCCCAGGACTCGAACCCACGCACCATGAGATCATGACCTGAACCGAAGTCAGACACTCAACCAACTGAGCCACACAGGCACCTCACATTTCAGCTTTAAATACCTCCTGTGTTTTGCACCTTTTTAAGTACTTTAATATATAATATATATTTTTTAAGTATATTTATTCATTTTGAGAGAGAGAGAGACAGAATGAGAGAAGCAGAGAGAGAGGGAGAGAATCTTAAGCAGGCTCCATGCTAAGCATGGAGCCCAATCCCATGAAATGTGAGATCGTGACCTGAGCAGAACTCAAGAGTCAGATGCTTAACCAACTGAGCCATGAGGCTTCCACTTTAATATTTTTTAATACTAGGAGAGTAAACTATCCTAGTTTTTTTCTTGTTCTCAGGCAACTTAATCTTATCAAAGGTCCAAGGAGCAATTTGGACCTCTGCTCCAGTCCTGAAGTGAAATGGAGAGTAGAGAAATGAAGCGTGGTGGTTAGAACTAGTAGATTCAGACTCTCCCAAAGCCAATGTGGAAGAGAGAAAGGTATTTCAGAGGTGGCTACTCTAAGCTGTTTGCAAATATTGAAACAACTAAGTGTTGAGTCATCCATGAGAAAGAAACAGAAAAAGAATGTAGCTGTATGACCAGAGGCCCTTACAGTCAAATGATCTTAAAAAAAATTGGGACCTAATAATGATGCCCAGAATGGGAAGTTTAATGAATATTTTATTTATATTTTAGGTAAGTTTCCCTCATGCAAGCAATTCAGATAAGGTCCATTTTGGCCACATGCTACCGAATACATTAGAACACAAGTGGAATATTACTGATTCAAGTAGAAAACCATGAACTTAAAAAAATGGTGAGATGGTCCATATTTTACACATCTTCTATTTGGCTGTACATGGCGGCATATGCTTTACTATCGTATCTCTTTGTTTTCTTCCTCTCCTTTCATTTCATTATTATTTTTCAAAGCAAGAGATTTCCATTTAGCAATGTGAATGGCCAGTGCACCTGTTCCTTAAAACAGACACATTTGGAGGTAAAACTCCTTCAAGAGCATGTCGTGGCTTAATTGGCATCTTAATTTTCATCAGTTGCTTAAAATTTATATCATATTTCTAAAGTGTTCCCAATTAGGTCATATCCAGGTATGCAGTTAACTTCAGTACTATGAATTAAAAAAATATATTAACCATGCATTTTGTTCAAATTGCAGGGTAAAGCCTAGGTAGATAAAAACAAAAGGTAAATGAGAGATGGTCTTAGCCTATGATCTCTGACACTCTAAAAAATTAACTGATTTTGACTAGCAGTCAAAGAAAGAGAGGCAAATTTCTCTTACCACAACTTAGTGGTAATACTAGAAATATTGTCAGTTCCAAGAAAACCCAGTCCTAACTAGGAAGTAAGGAAAGTGAGTTGTAAATATTATAGTATAAATATTATAAACTTTTCATTTGTGTCACGGGACTGACACGTATGCAACCCAATGGTTCTCAACAGGAGGCAATTTGGGGTAGCATGCCACGTAGTAGGGAGACGTTAGGGACACTGCTCAGTACCCTGTGAGCACTGATGCACAGGATCCTCCATGACAAAAATGTTATCAGGCCCCAAAGATGAGCAATCCAGATTACTCCATGTGTGATTTGATAAGCAGACTATGATGTGGTTTTTATTTATCAATAGCCAAGACACTTACTGAATTACACACAACTCCTCACCTGTGTTCCAAAAACTCAGTCAAGATGGCTGAATGGGGTTGTGGGTATCAATAAAGAGATTGTATTAAACCAATTGTCCACTCAGTTAGAGATCATGCAGTAATTAACCATAAAAATAATGGAAAGAAACAGAAAAAAAAATGCTGTGAAACAGCTTCATTAGCGATGCTGTGAAATCATTTCTTTGACTAGTTATTTCTTAATGGTAGAAAGACATGAGCTTTAGATTCAAGGTGACAGTGGGGATGTGGCCTCTTGGCCTTGCCTTTCTGAGCCTCAGTTACTCTCTTCCATAAAGTAGATAGGAGAGTCTGCAGGGCGACGCTGACTAGTGGGAATGAGACCTCACAAGTCAGGACAGAGGCTAGGGAGCCAGTAGAGAGCCACCATTTTGCCAGTTCACCAAACGTCAGACTTCTTATTATTATCACCATTAGTATTGACAGTACAGCCTCCCTTGCTATGGTTTATATGGGAGTCAATATGAATAGCAGAGGAAGGAAGGATCTGTGAGGGGATCCCCTTGAGTCCAACTTCATTTTTTTTTTTTTAGCTTCTGGAGGTTAGATAATTTTCTTAATCTCTCTGGAAATCTCCATTTTCCCACTTGTAAAGCTAACCTTCATAAATGTTAATTCACGGGCTGTACCCAGTGTTCAGAAGGGTGTTAACATTGTGTGTACAGAAGGAGAGCCATTCATGTGTTGCACCTTTACCCAGTCGTATAGTGGTAGAAAAATGAAATATACGCTGGCATGGGTAAGGCGATGTTAGGAAGGAATATTGGAAACTTGTGGTCGAATCCTCTCTGTTCCTAGCCTACTCCGGTCTATGGAAAACATGCCTAATGAAAATTAATCCATTCTTCTTTGACTGAGATAGTTAATTATCATTGGCCCATATTGATGATATTTTATTGCCATGATCTCATTATCAAAGGGTGGATCCAATTAGGGACTTACTTATATTACAGTACTACATAAATTGAATAGGACATTACTCACTAACACACATGTTAAATTCATTACACCAGAAAAAAAATATTGCCAGAGGGCTGGGTTGTGGTAGTCGTGTCTGAATTTACCAACAGCCTAAATTCCAAGTTCCCTACAATAATCTCCAACATGTCAGTGTCTCCCGTGTCCAAAAAATGCATAGATTTGAATTTTCTATTTCCAAGTTCAGTGTAGATCCTCTGTTAGAATTCATTCCTGAATTATTTTTTCCCTACTGCATTTTATTTCTCTGCCATTAGGGAAAGTTAAATTAAAAATCTTTACTGTATTAAGTTTATCAAAAGAGATTCAACTATTGTCACCTGCTTATGTTAACTAAAATGGGGATTTCATACTTTTAGAAACAGGTTGAGAATTATGAGGATGCTTAGGAATCACTTAAACATAATGGCTGCAAATTAATATTTTCCTTATCTCAAATTATTAAAGTTTTTTGATAAATGCTGCTGATTGAATTTCATAAATTGTCAAAACCAAGTCATGAGAATTTCTCCTCCGAAGGCAGCATCTTTCATGACATTGAATTTCTCCCTTTCTGTGCTTCCTGGTGAATAATTCTAGCACTGGTTTGCACTACCAGTACTGGCATATATCAGAACATCTCTGACTTGATACATCAAGTTGGTTCTATAAGGAGAATGTAACTTGCTCTGCTCCAAGACTATTCAGTTAGTTCCTTAATGTTATTTTTAATGGACTTGAAAAAAAATGTTTTGCTTCATTTTTTTTAGTCTATACCGCACTCTTAACAAGTGATTTACTATTTTGTAAAACACCTTTTTAGCTGACCTGACAAGTTATGTACAGGGAGTGTAGATTCCATTTGTAACTTAAAATAATTGGAAAGACAAATCAACCCCAAGAAATTGGGTCTATAACCAAAAAACATGTCTACGCCCTCCCAGCAGGAGCGTTTTTCTGGTACAAACAGCAGAAGTAATGAAGTCTTGTTGATTATAAGCTAGAACTGTGCTTTTTCTGAGGTCGAATCATCCATAACTCGGCTCTCCAGAGGCTGTTTCTGTATTACAGCATATTTCTACACTCAGCAGTAATGAAAGATGTCGTTCGGATGACCTGAGGTCTACAATTTCATGCTATGGAAAGAAAAAGTTATCTCCTTCCCTCTACAAGGACGTTCTTCATGGCTAATTAGAGGGTCCTCTCTTTCCATCACCCTTAGCTGCTTGGTTGGACCCCGTACCATTGTTAGAGCTTAAATAACATAATATTTAGGCTAAAAGAAAACTTTCAAGTTGGTTGCTCTTATTCTGCTTTTTTCCTAAATAATCTTGGAAATGATTTGTGTAAATATTCATTTGTAGGTCCAAGTCCTTGGAACCTATCCCGATTTCACTTGGATGCTCTGTGTTTATTTCGTGCAAAGGAGGGAGCTAGATTGCTGATGTTTTCAATATGAATTCCATCATTCAAGGATCTGTTTGGATTTTTTAAAATTCATGGGCGGTAAATTTTTTTTTCTTTCTTTTAAATGTAATTTACTGTCAAGCTTGCTAACATCCAGTGTATAGAGTGCGCTCTTGGGTTTTGGGGATAGATTCCTGTGATTCATCGTTTACATACAACACTCAGGGCTCATCCTAATGAGTGCTCTCCTCAAGCCTCATCACCCATTTTCCCCTCTCCCCCGCCCCACCCCCATCATGTGCAGTAACTTTTACTCTTTTGTTTCCTAAATTACCTAAGATTGGAGGTTTTTTTAAAAATATTTTTATTTATTTCTAGAAGAGAGAGAGACAGCGTGAGCAGGGGAGGGTCAGAGAGAGAGGGAGACACAGACTCTGAAATAGGCTCCAGGCTCTGAGCTGGCAGTCAGCACAGAGCCCGATGTGGGGCTCGAACCCACGAACCGCGAGATCATGACCTAAGCGAAAGTCGGACGCTTAACCGACTAAGCCACCCAGGCGCCCCTGAGATTGGAGTTTTAAATTCTTTTCTGTTCATTTCAAAATAACTTTTTTCCCCTAACAATATATTAAATATAAAATACATAGAAGTTACTGTATATATAATATAGAACACCATGTTCTAATACTTGATAAATAAGTTTATCTTTCAACATCCTGGGCACAAATTTCCAGAATTCCCTTGAAGCAACAGTGATTGGCAAGACCAAAGACTTGAAGTACTTTGGTGTGTATTTTTCTACCAAATCCATTCAGTTACAATATTTCATCAATGTGAGAGTTAGGAATAATATTTGTCTTATCCAGGTTTTTCTTTAAAGGTGATATATTAAACCATGGTAATTCCTTTGCTTATTCGCAATATTCTTAAAATAGTTATTTTAAGACCTTTGAGGCCTGGAATCCTGAGGCATTGCATTGTTTTTTATTCATCTAATATTGATGAGGGAGCATGGGGTAAGCTGAGGGCAAACTATAGGCTGGCACTCACACCCCCACCCCACCCCACCCCCGGGCAGGTGGGATCTGTGTGATATTCCTCAGACACTCCTGGTGACCCAAGAACAAAGGAAAGGGCTTCCAGTGCTTGCCATTGTGCTGTGGGAAACGAAGGCAAATGAGAAATTAAAATTCCCTTACTACCTACAGCACATTGACAAGTCCTTGAAACCTGAGAGTGACCTCCATCTAGGAGCTCAGCTGCCTCGCTGATGACACTTTGCTGGGGACAAAAGAGCGTCTTAGCCTAACATTGTCCCAACCTTGAGGATCCTGTAAGTCTACTTCCTTTATCTCAACTGCTCCAAGATAGATGCTGGCAATCACCCTCCAAGCTTATGGCCCTGATATGCATCTGAAGGGTCTCATGACTGAGGTTGTTTTAAAAACATTTTTTTCCATATTTATTTTAGAGAGAGAACTCTCTAGTTCTCTAGCTCTGCTGTCTAGCAGAGGAGGGCCAGAGAGAGGAGGACTGAGGATCTGAAGCGGGCTCTGTGCTGACAGCAGCGAGCCCAACACGGGGTTTGAACTCATGAACTGAGAGGTCATGACCTGAACCAAAGTCATATGCTCAACCCACTGAGCCACCCAGGCGCAACTGAGGTTTTATTAAATGGTAATAAATGCTGTTTCCTTAGCAACAGCTAAGGTCCTGGAAATCTTGTTTCCAAGATACCTTAGGGACTTATTCTATTCCTGACCCCCTCCCAACCTGAGGGTATATAATGAGTTACCCATCAGGTCCCCAGTGCCTCTCTTCCTGCCCATGGGTCCTGTCCCTGTGCTTTAATAAAATCACCTTTTTGTATCAAAGATGTCTTCAAGAATTCTTGGCCATCGGCTCTAGACCCCACGAACCCTTCATCGCCCCAAAACTTCATCAATATGACTTGTGAATTTAGTACATGTGTTCATTCAGTAATTTATTGTTACACTAATTCTACAAATATTCATTGAATATTTACTCTCTGTCAGGCATCGGTCTAATTTAGGGGAGAAGCAGCCATGAATCTGGAAAATCCCCCCACCCCCATGCAGGTCCCATACAAGTAGGTGAAAAATAAACACATCTGTAAAATAACAGCTGATTGTGGCAGGCCATAAAGCAAAGTGCCCAAAGGTGACAAATAGAGATTCACTGTCCTAGTTTGCAAGACAAAGCACAAGGTTTGATGTTTATTTATCCCACAACCGGAGCACAGTGAATTGATCATTCTTGAGGAGTCAGCAAATGTAGCAATTCTGTCTTGGAAAAAAGATTATCAAGGTGGGATTAAGACCGGACTATCTGCTTTCTAGTCTAGTTTGCAGCATGAAGTACGGACGGAGAGGTAGTTCTTTTATTTATTCATGAGTAAAAAGTGGCAGGAGAAAAGAAAACGGACTAGATTTGGGTGTCTTTTCCACTAAAGTTGCTTACGATTTTAAAGAAAAAAGGCAACAGAGAAAAGTGATATTCACCAAGCCCTGAACAGTTTTTCTCGCACCTTGTGAAAGGAATTGGGCTGTTAGACAGTTTCACTGTCACGGGCAGATGGACAAAGTAGAGTTGGAAAGATCAGCCGCACCGGGAATAATACAGCAGCCCCCCCTCCCCCCCCCCACGTGGCTCCTTTCCCTTGCATTTCCATCATAAAGGGCCAGTTGAAAGCTATTTGCATAGTTTCCAGCCCTTGAAAAGACATATTGTTTCCTTTTCTTCCCTTATTTTGATAAAACAATCTCCTATGCAGAGGGGACTGTGATTGGCAAGCTCAGCTCATCTTCGCTCTGGTCTAGAGAGCAGGATAAAGAGCAAACCAATTTGGAGACCTATCTACAATTTCCCTTAATATTCCCACTGCGAAAAGGCAGGAGATTTAGGAGAGAACTATAATTGCCCCATATTTAAGATATTATTGAGAATGCAATGGACTGAATTTAAAATGCACTTGAGAGTCAACCTACTCATTTTCGACAAAAAATAATACTTTTTTCAAGTTCATTTGCCAAGTTCCAGTGAATTCCTTTTCTAGATTTTACTTAAGTTTTTTTTAAAAAGTTAACAAAACGATTTGTGGTGTAAGAGATTATCAGCGGTGTTTGCCATTGTTCCTTAAAGATTTAAATGCATTGACAGCCTATTTATTAGGACAGTTTATAATGAACTTGGGAGAAATGAAAGAGGATCGAGGAAGCCCGAGGTGTGATTGCAATGACAAGATTTGGCAAAATTTAACGGAGCAGGTTAGGAATGAACTATCCACCTCCTCTGATGGCCCGTTTCTGTCTCTGATCTAACCTGGAATCCTCTCGTATTGGTCACATGAAACACACTTTGCATTTTTCAGAGTCAAACGACGCCAGGCTAGCACAAGCTGATCAAAAGGAAAATGGATTCTGAATAAGCACCACCTTTTCTGTTGTCAGAGCTTAATAGACATTTTTGTTCTTGTTTCGTCGTCCTTTTTTAGCAATAAGGTTTGTGGTTTCTTCCGAAAGTATTTATTGGCTGGTATATTTTGTCAGTATATTTGATAGATTTGTTTTAGTTCATTGATTTGTTTGCCTAATGGCAAAAACAAAAAACAATAAAACCTTGACTGTTGACATCTTCTGTAATTCCAGTGCCTTAGATTCTTGGATTCTTATCCATATTTTGTGCTGCTGCTATTATTTTATTATTCGTTATTATTATTGGCTTTTTGAATGTTAAACATTTTCATGGTACAGAGCGTTATTTTTTTCAAATAATAACTTCCCTTACAAGATGTATTGGAAAAGCGGCCTGGGCTGTGTCAAAAGGGTTAACAAGGTTGAGACCCCCCATATCAGAGAGCATTCACTCCAGGTTGCTGATCGCTCTTTCGAGCTAATAACAATTAAAAACCTCCTGAAGGACTAGATGTTTTCTGCTTGTAACAAAAAGGAGGAGAAAAGGTTGCCAGATTTCTAGCAACATTCTACTGGGGGGAAAAGGGAAAGAAAAAAAAAGAAAGAAAGAAAAGCTTGCCTCTATGATAAAACTCAAGGGAAGAGAAATGAGATCCAAAAAAAAAAACTAAGATACGTGTGTCACATGCTGTATAGCAAGTCTTTAATTGTATTCTTTGCCACTTGATAGGATCAAAATGTAGACACTTCATAGACATTAAAAAGCCATTTTTCTTAACTTTTCCCTGTGCCAGGCCTGGTGGATAAAACCATACTGCCAAAGACCTTGGCCTGAAGCCATTGTTTGTGTAGCTACTTCTTGTTCAGAAATCAGAGAGTCATTTAAGTCTGGGGGAGACAGCTGTGTGAAGTGTTATCGAGTAAGAGATGTGTGCAGATTAGTAAGGCAGTAAAGTAGGCAGCTGCTCCCGTGATCTGAAATGCAACAATTTTTGGAAGAGCTTGGGAGCCGAAAGAATGGATGAAGAGAAAGAAGAAAAAAGAATCACAATTGGACCCCCAGACTAAGAACATGATATATTGAGAGATATATATGTGTATATATATGAAATATCCATGAATATATATATGAAATATCCATGAATATATATATGAAATATACATGAATATCTGACATTAATTCTCTCAGGGAAAAATGATGTAAAGCTCACCATACACAGGATCTTCTAGGATAGATTTTGTGTTGAAGTAAAGATTATATATGGCAAAGGAACATCTGACCTATAGCTCAATTATTTCCCAAGACATTGTTGATGTGAATGTATAGCAAGGCCCACAGGACAAATCTGGGTTGACAATCTATGCTTAAGGATCGTGTTATGCATGCGTGTGTTTATTTGGAGTCTGTCTTGATGAAATAAGTTTTCTAGATGAGGTAGAATGAACCGAT
This sequence comes from Crocuta crocuta, assembly GCF_008692635.1. Classification (NCBI taxonomy): domain Eukaryota; kingdom Metazoa; phylum Chordata; class Mammalia; order Carnivora; family Hyaenidae; genus Crocuta; species Crocuta crocuta. The sequence continues at coordinate 8,553,677 of NW_027528362.1, read as the reverse complement.
GGGCTCGTGTGTGGCCCCCCACCCCCACACACCTTTTTTATTTTTTCTTAAATGAACTGCTTTTGGCTTGAAGTTGGCAATCCTGCTACTTGAGATTGGGAAACAACACTTTACTTCATCACAATCCACCAGATAATAATATAATTAAAGAATTCCAGGTCAATGGGTGGATGCAAGGAAGCTTCTTCGTTAAAAACAAACAAACAAAACCCAGCAGTGTCTTCTTTAAGCAGGTATTTCCTGCTCTGTTGGTCTAGTGCCGGATAACAGGACACCACAAAGCGCAAGGGTGTGAACGCAGCGATGATTAGTTTGCCTGCATCTGTGCAGCGTGGTCGGGCTCCGTGCAGACAGCCCAGCTCCTCCCCACATGGCATCAGCTGGGCTGGCCCGAAGGCTGAGGTCTTTGACAGCTGGGACTGGAATCCGTGTGTGTATGGATCACTCGGCCTGACGGTGGAGGCCGGCTCTCAGCTGGGATTTCAGCTGGCTCTGCCTGCAAGCACACCTGCGCACGTTCTTGTTCTTACCATGGGACTCCGTGGCCTGCTGACAGTTCATTTTCCAGGGTCCCGAGTGAGTATCTCAAAGAGATAAAGAGAATGAGTGTGACTTTCCTGGGATCCAGACTTGGAAGCCCCTGGTGTCCCTCGCACCTTACTCACAAAGTTGCACGCAGGTCCAAGTGGAGAGGGACAGAGAGCCCACCACGTGAGGGGAGGGATGCCAATTAACACGTGAAGTAAAGCATGTGAGGTGAGATATCTTGTGGAGGGCCTTCTGGAAAAATACAATTGGCCACAGCCTGTCTGAGGGCCATAGCTCCCCATTTCTTTCTCACGTGCAAAATACCTCGGAATCCTCCCCCAAGAACACTCAGGCTCATGCCCTCCTGATGACCGCTTGGAGCTCGCCCACTGCATCATCTAGATCTTCTCCAGGTGTAGAGGATATTCCTTGAGTACAATTCCTCCCCATTTTCTTTCAATCAGAAGAGCTGTGACCTAAGGAGCCGAGTTACCTACTTAGTTCCCCCCCCCCGCACACCCAATATTCAGTGGTGACTTGGGCACAGAACAAGAACACTTCTGCTCTCACAGGGGAAGCATCGGAGGCCCCGGGTGGGCTTGCGTCCATAACAATTGCGAAATCCCATAAGACATGGGACGCAACTTCCTTGACAGTTTCCTTCTGTATTTAGTTATCTTTCAAGATATATTTAAACTCTCCATTAAGGAGACAGTGTTTTTATATTGATAGGTGGGAATTTTTTCCTAGAAATTCTCAGGCTGGAGTGCCTGGGTGGCTCCGTCGGTTAAGCATCTGACTTCACAGGTCATGATATCACAGTTCGTGCATTCGAGCCCCGAATTAGGCTCTGTGCTGATAGCTCAGAGCCTGCAGCCTGCTTGGGTTTCCATGTGTCTCTTTCTCTGCCCCTTCCCTGCTTTCTCTCTCTCTCTCTCTCTCTCTCTCTCAAACATGAATAAACATTTAAAAAAAAAAAAGAAAGAAAGAAATTCTCAGGCTGTTCTGGCATTCCTTTCTTATTAGAGGTAAAAGGAGATCTCAGCCACTGAGTTTGTGGTAGATTGTCCTTTCTGAAGCGGATACTACAATAGATCCCATTCTGCATGTCCTTACTGTGTGGTTTCAACTGACTCCCTTTGAGTGAGTATTCTATCCCTCTGAACCTGAGTGGAATTTAGGGTGCCCCAGATAAGAGGGCTTGGCAAAAGTGATGCAGAGTCCGTCAGAGAAGGTCATGCTCTTCTGCTGTGCTCGCCCAAGGGTCTCAAATTTAGAACCCAGTGATCATGTGGCAGGAAAACCAAGCAGCAACTTGGAGACTACATGCGAGTGTTCTGGCTGACAGCCTTGGTGGACTGAATGTGTTTTCCCAAATCCATATGTTGAAGCCCTAATCAATATGGTGGTATCTGGAGGTGAGACTTTGGAAGTTAATTAGATTTAGCTGAGGTCATGAAGCAGGACCCCCATGATGGGATTAAGACCCTCGTGAGAAGAGGGACAGACGCCAGAGCTTTCCCTCTCTGCCATGAGGGGGCGCAGTGAGAAGGCAGCTAAATGAAAGCCAGGAAGAGGACTCAGGCCAGAAGCCAAATCTGCTGGCGCCTTGATCTTGAGCTTCCCAGCATCCAGAACTGCGAGAAATAAGTGTCTCTTGTGTCCATTAACACCCATAGTATCTTGTTCCAGCAGGCTGTGCTGACTAATACACGGCCCCACCCGAAGGTCCAGGGGACAGTCGGCATCAGTTGTCAGGCAGAAACGAGCAACATTTTGGTGATTCAGGGCCCTCCGGTCAAGCTGTCCCAGCTTCTCCTGCTAATACCTCAGGGGCCAGAGACAAGGCACCTTCTCCCAGTCTGGCCCCCTGTAGCTGATTAGTGAGCCATAAAATGGTTGTTGATGTTCAAAGCCACCGGCTGAACGTGTACTGAAACATAGGTTGGTACCAAGAAGCAAGTTCTTGGTTGCCGCTCAAACAACTCAAACATGGGACATTAGCTCTGGGAGCACCAGGTGGACAGAGACAAGGAGAGTGTTAGGGACATTGTTCGTGAGGGAGTCGTTGGAGAGAGTGTGACCAGAAGCCTGGCAGTTCTCAAGGAGGCTTTGGGACAGACTTGAAGGGAAAGCAGGAAAATGATATTGATATTGAAAAGCTAGTGGTAAAAGGAATCCTTGCTACATAGGTTCAGAAATGTGTGCAACAGCCTGCCTAGAGTAACAATTTTTTTTTTAATATCTTAGTGAAGCTTATGATCTAGAGAAGAGATTTTCAGGCAGGACCTTGATCTCAGAGCCACTGGCTTCATCTCACGTCCTTTGATAAATGTTGGAGGAGAGAGGTATCTAGAGAAAGAACTGGTAAGTGTGACGTGGCCAGGGCTTGCTGGGCTAGGGAAGAAAACTCTTCCTCATTCCTAGCCTCTCCAGATGGCAAATTATGCTGAAATTAAGAAATGACTTTTGGGCAGAAGATGAATCCACTATTGGGCAAACAGTAGAGAGAGGAAGCCAAGGTTGTGACTGTCAAACCTTCGTTAAGACCTCAGAGTGATTTAAGTTGGTGCCTCAGAGACCCTTTCAAACTGGTCTTATTTGTATGATCATGAGTACTTGTTTACTGTGATGTATAATGTTTACTTAGGGGAAAAAGTCAACATAAGCCTCTGAGCAGAAGTGTCCTTTTACTGTGGAGCAGTATTATTGTGCATTAACAGACCAGCTTCTATTTTTAAGCTCCACAGTATACAGTAGTTAGTTAATCATTAATAAAATTTATGAGGTGAGCAGGATAAATCTCATTATTCATTTCCCCAGTGGCATTAGAGATTTGCTTCAAGATCTATGCATCTCTTTACCCCTCAGCCTGGGACTAATTCTTTGATTTCAGGAGAGTCTCCTCTGCGCCTGGTGCTGTCACCTGACCTGGGGTGTCCCCTGACATCTCATAACGGCCCCCCACAGGCAGTGTTATTACCCCGGCTGTCACAGGAGGAAACAAAACAGCCTAAATGGTTAAATAGGATTTCTGATACCCCATGACTACTTCGTTGAGGACTCAGAGGTCTAGTCTGGTTTTTATGACTTAAAAATAAGCAAGTTTTCTTCTGTTTTCACCTGGCCATCTCGCACACACAAGAGTGACAACTAAAAGAAAAGGCAAGAAGGGAAAGGCACTTGATTTCTAGTATTTTTGCTCTAAAATACAGAGATTTCATAGTTTTCATATCTCTCAATGTGTTCTTTTAAGACATGTGTTTATATCAATCATACGAAGAACTTACACTTTAATTTTTTAAAAATTTATAATTAACATGGAATGGATCACTCCTGTAACATTTAGTGAATAATTTTTAGAGAACTGCCAATCTAAGGGTGTCCTGTTTTTTTATAGTTTCTTATTTACATTAAAATATTATGATCTGAAATTGCACTGGCGTACTAGCTCAGTCATATGATACAGATAAGCAAAACAGATGATACTCCATATTTAAATGGTGAGTGCTTTCTTTTCAAATTCCATGTGTGTTATGTTCACGCATTGTAGGAAATACTTGAGACACTTTATTTGATAATATGGGGGCAACTTATGTTCTCCTTAAACTGGAATTGTCCTTTGGGCTCATTGGTTTTGGTGTGCAGACCCTAGGGATGTTAGGTGCATAAATGTTCTTCTTTCATTCCTTTGTGCATTCATTCATTCTTTTTTCTTTTAATTTTTTAATGTTTATTTATTTTTGAAGGAGAAAGAGACAGAACATGAGCGGGGATGAGGCAGAGAGAGAGAGGGAGACACAGAATCCGAAGCTGCTCCAGGCTCCGAGCTGTCAGCACAGAGCCTGATGTGGGGCTCGAACTCATGTGTCGTGAGATCATGACCTGAGCCGAAGTTAGATGTCCAACTGACAGACCCACCCAGGTGCCCCATTCATTCATTCTTTTCCAACAAAATGTATTAAACTGAGCATCAGATGCTGTGTTAATCCTTGAGTTGTGTCTAGGCAGTCAGAAGGAAAAAGAAAGTTAAAATGCAGTGTGGCAAGTGTTCGCATGGAGCTATGTGCAAGGTGCGATGGGATATCAGAACTCAGGTTCCTGGAGGGTTCGGTGAGGAAAGGATTTCTAGTGCAAAGACTTGTAGGATGTAAGCCAAGTTGAGCAAATAATTGATGAGCATGGAAAGAACCTACCCCATTACCAGAGAACAGGGAGAAAGAGTCTATTTGTAACTGAGTAGCAATGAAATGAACAACCAGCACCTGGATCCTGAGGGTGAGGAATTAGGAAATGACAGTGGGAACTGCTGGCCCCCACATCACACCGGGGGCTCAGCTGGAAACCCACACTGCTGGGAATTTGGGATTTTGGAATCTCCCAGAAGCTTGTTCACTTGCATATCCATCGTCAGTGCTGGGAGCAACTGAAGACTAAGATTGTTGAAGAAAACTCCTTGGTGTTGCTTCTTCAAGCAGCGTGGCTTCCTTAAAGCATGGCGGCCTCAGGGAATCCAGATTCCTTGCTCCAGGCGCTATGAACAAGTAGTCCAGGGAACCGGGTGAGCATTGCTTCGCTTGGTGTAACCCAGCTTCGGGCTCGCCCAGAGCCACGTCTGTTGTGTTGTACTGGTTACAGGCGGTTCCCAGATTGCAGGGGAGGAGGACATGTCAAAGTCACACTGTACAAGAGCAGGCGCAATGGTGGCTAGTGCCGCGGCCATCTTTGGAACAAGTGATCTCTTACCCCTCACCCTCTAACAGCAAAATAATCCAACTGGCTTTCTCATAAGTCTCATCTGTTTTTATTTGTGATTGGCTATACATTAGTTTCCAATTAAAATGATCTTTTGCAACTTTGTAGATGAACTTCTGAATATTGAAGCAAAGCATTTTGATGGAAATACTTGTATTGTCACTGAAGAAGGGGCAGTGTCCAAGAATGGAGTGTGTGAACATTGCATTTTTGGCATTTACTGGCTTGTGAAATTGTCAGGTATTCAAGGACAGAGTATTAGCTACTTGATGGAAGAAGTCCTTTAGTTTTCATTATATTTTTAGCAAAAATAGGAAGTGAATAGTGAAATACTCTCAAACTTGGCTAAAATAATCGGTATTTTTTCCTTTATATCCTTGGAGTCTTCCTTTGACATTTCATACATAAAAGTCTTCTGTTTTGCAAGCTTCACTGTCATCACATTTGTTTAGTTGGCTTCTGGGTAGGACGGTCTTTCTAAATTCTCCTTTTGCCTTATTGTGCCCAACAATTACATGTCAGTATATAATTGTAAATACTTTTCTTTTTTTTTTTAATTTTTTAAAATGTTATTTATGTCTGAGAGAGAGAGAGAAAGAGAGAGAGAGAACAGGCGAGTGTCAAAGAGAGAGGGAGACACAGAATCTGAAACAGCTCCAGGCTCTGAGCTGTCAGCACAGAGCCCAACACAGGGCTCGAACCCAAGAACTGTGAGATCATGACCTGAGCCGAAGCTGGACACTCAAACGACTGAGCCGCCCAGGCGCCCCTCTAAATAATTTCCTAGAGCATTTTTATCATTTTCAGTGGTTTTATTATCACCACTGTTCCACATTACTGCCGCTGAAAATTCAGAATTCTGGAAGCATGTACTCAGTTGTCTCCATCTTCACGGAATTATATTGGAAGTTAGCTGAACTCACTAGATCCAAAATTGAAACCATCATCTTCTCTTCCAAATCAGTTGTTTTTTTTTTTTTAATTTCCTTCTCTGCGCACTGCTGTTGTCGTTCATATGGTAGCCCAAACTGGAAACTCTGAGATTGGTGTTGGATTTCCCGACTACCCTTACCTCATTCATCGACTTCTAAACTAGCTGAGACTATGGCTTGGTGCTCTGCCTGTCCACCCGCTGCTGGCCCCATTGTGGCTTTTGTCTTTTCTCACCCGGTCACCTAGATCCTCACAGTCTTAACTCCCAATTCATTTCCCTAAGAGCTCCCGTAGAAATATTCTATAAGGTGAACGTGACTGTGTCACAACCTTGCTCAGATTTCTTGAGATGATGCTTCGTAGAATTCCACCAACACTGCTGTGATTTGGAGTGCCCTCTATTCTTCTGGTAGCAAATTTAGAACTGTGTTTTTCAGCCGTCCTTGACTTTTTAAACCACTATATGGTGAGGTTTCTCACGGGATCTGTGCTATAGCTGTAGGTTGCCAGTCTTCAGATCCCTCCAGTGCCTTTGTTTTGGTTTCCCCTGTTGCCTTTGGGTTTCCCCACATCCTCGGGGGTCAGAGAGCAGAGAGCATCTGTGTCTTGCATTGCTTTTAGCTGCAAATACACTCCCGGTGTGGTGCTAAAGTGTGGAGAGGCAATTGTTCTAGAAACTCAATCTGTTCGTGATATCTGACCTTCAAAGTGTTGCCTTTAGCTGTTTAGCTTTCCCACCCCTCCCTTAGGTGAGACAGGAAGGCTAGGGGGCCTGCAGGGAGGTCACTGACCTCCCCTAACCCTCACCACCCCCACCTCCGCCCCCCAGGATTTAGTAAAGTCTTCCCCTGCAGTTAGACCTCAGTTTCGGAAAACTCTTTGAGCATATTTCACAAGGGCTCGTTTCCCCTCCCCACTGTCAAAGCCAAAAGGGGAGTTTTCTCAGTTCCTCTCTAGAAGAGCCTGGTAGGATTCTTCAGGAAAACCCATGAAAATGTATAGTGCTGGCGAAGCACTCGATCCTTACAGCTTCTCATTTTGGTGCTACCATAGTTCATCAGCATTGCCGTGTAAATCTTTCTTCCGGGTTATGTCTCCGGCAGCTTCTGTTCAGGTAAGTTGACCTCACCTGTCAGATTTAAGGGTGTTAGTTTGCCCTGGGACTTCACATCTCAAGAAGGCGGAGGAAAAGATGTTTATTTTCACTTTGTTCAGCTTCTTCTTCTTCTTTTTCTTTTTCTTATGTGTATCATAGTGATGACTTTGAAGCTTGACCTGTCAGACTGTTGGATGCCAATACTTTTTTTTATGAGTAGGTAAAAACTTATGGGGCGATTCCTGTATACTTACTTTTGTACTGGGTACATAGCTTGGGTATTTATTTATTTTTTCCTACCTAGTTTCTAAAACACTTTGAATTGTAACTGACCACAGGTCCCCATTTCCTTTAAACTGGCACAACTTAAACAGATACTGAGCATTTGTTGGGAGCCGTTTCTGAGATCATAGTTTGAGAAAGAACTCCCTGTGAGGTTAAGGTGAGTTGCATGGCCTCTTACCGGTCAGATGGTGACCCATATCCACTCCCACCCATTGTTTCTGCTTGGAGCACTGACCTCCAAGGCATCTTTGTTGATCAGTATTTGGAGTGACTTATTCTGGCCTTGAATATGCTGACTGCACCCTGTGAAGAAACCTTTTGTAGGAACTTCTTCTCATGTGATTATGGGAGCAAACATTGTGTTTCCTGAAAGACCTGCTTTTCTTAATACTTCCCCTTAGACAAACAAGCTATTGACCCCTACTCATAAAGAACTAACTTCACCCATTTCATGCTAAAAACATTGTCTTGTATGCTAAAGGTACCTTCCCTCCCCATAGGATAAGCTTCTAAATCACCTACCTCAATCACTATTGATAAACATTATGCATGAGTCTTCTACAAATCTATGTGCTGGGAAATTCTTACCTATCAAAGAAATTTGTTATCAGAAATCATTGTCTAAGGCAAATGCCACTTCTGTGTCATCCCCCAAACACTTAATTACGAACTTGAGCCCCGGTCAGAGCAGAGATGCCTGCCTGGTGACCAGAAAGATTCTCAGGGCTCTCTCATCCGTCCCTCGCTGACACTGTCCATCTTTCAGGGACCCCTGGACCTGCTGGAGCCGACCTCTGGCAAGCATTTGTGGTGGTTGCGTGTGTTTCCCACGTTGTCCTGTGGAACATACTCTTCACCTCCTGGCGATGCAAATACCAACTCGCTCTATCGAGGAGCAGACTGAAGCTGCAAGACAGAGAGTATCCAAACTCACAGGTTGAAGGAGGCAAAAGCTGAATTTTCATTTAGGTTTCTGACATCATGTCCACAAATATCTTAAAATGGGGGAAGCAATAATCACTTGAAATAGCTGTGAAAAATGCAAGAGAGTGTACATTTATGTGCGAGATTCTGCCATATTAGCACCTCAATGGTTTTCCCCTTCTTTCTGTCATACAGTTATAGAGGCAGGGTCGTTTCTACTTCTCCATTGCCTTAGGCACTGTACAAACATTCTCCTCTCTCTATGATACACATTTTTCAGAGTTCCTGATACAATGTTGGAAAATGGCAAGTATTATAAGCAGTGTCCCTCATTTACCAGGGATCACTCTAGCAGTGGTTGACAACAGTTTTATGGGACTGACAAAATGGATCACAATAAACTAATGTAAATCATGGTTTTATTTGTAGGAATTTGATTTTCAAAGCAGCAAAAGCTTATACTCCTTCTCTCTAGAAGCAGGATTGAAGGAGAACTTTGCTCTTGTTAGAATTCCCAACACAAAATATATTAGGACCTGGAGAATTAGTTCTATCATGACAAGTATGTTTTTTTCACCTTCACCGATTAATCCTTTTAGATTTGCAGTATGTTATGATGTTGATGATAATAATAATAATAAGAGGTTGTTTCCCAAGTGACAATTATTATACTTTTTCATGAAAATAAGTTGCTCTTTATGTATTTAGGAGTATTAATTTATTTATAGTCCCATGCCATGCCTGTTTTTGGCATCGTGGAACATTCCAACATTCACTCACCTTAGGTGAGTCAACCTGCCAGTGTCATTGGTTCTGGAGACTTATCTTCTTAGTATTTGGTTATATGATCTGTCTGTGCTTTAGATTTTACGGTTAAGGAATAGAAATGTCTAAAGTAAAAGTATATATAAGGGAATTTCAATTTCTCCATCTGTTACCTCATCACTGTCACTCACCACGGTCAAATGGGCTTTAAGTAGGTCTTTCAGATTATTCTGAGCCCCTATGTGAGCAGCCAATTTTAGATTCTGGATCCTAGAGGGAATTATAAACATTAATTAACTCCCATAACAACCCTGGGAAATGTGGGCTCTTATGTCTATTTTGTGGATGAAGAACTTACAACTTATAATCAAGCAACCCTGAGCCAGATACTGACGAGTTTCCCATAAACAATGCGACAAAGTCACAGGAGCCTTGGACTAAAAAGAAAAGCAAAACAGAACAAAAAAATGAAGTTTGGCAATTATTTTCATTCGTAATTGTTTATTCGGTAAATATCAATTTATTTTTTGTTCCACCCAGGGCATTAAGCCTATGCATGTTCTTACTCATTTCACACGGAAGTTGTTCTAAGTACATTCTTGTTACTTGAGTTCACGGTTACTTGCCGCCATGTATTGATCTGACTTCTCGCTTCCATCTTTTATTGCGAATCTCAGAACAGACAGTGTTTGGTTTACCAATTTCCCACCACCTTTTCCTTTTATGCAACTTATTTCCACACCCTTTTGCATACTTCTGCAAGAGTTCTGAGGAAGAGATGCATTCAAGTAATCCCATCCCTTTTCCTTCCTGAATCCTAGGATTCACTTAATGTATTCTTTGTCCAGTACTTTCTGGGCCCATCTTCTCATGCATGCTTCCTTCTCACTTTTCCACTTAAAACTCCGCTGATTATCTCCCTTTCAAACGACTATTGTATATTTCCATGTCTTTTTCATAGTCGGACCCTCTGACATGTGTTCTTATATTCGTTGTGGCCATTCCCTGAGCACATATTCCTGTGTGCGACAGCTTGCAAATCTGAATTTAACATAATGCTAGCTCAGATATCTCAGTGCTATAGACTTAAAGTTTGTATCCCTCCCAAGTCCATATGGCAGAATCGTAACCATATGGTTAAACTTAGCCAAGATGATGGGATTGTGAGGTGGGGGCTTTGGGATGATTAGGTCATGAGGGAGGGTGCCTTCATGAGTAGAATGAGTGCTTTCATGAGAGAGGTTCCACAGACCTCACCTTCCCACCTGTAAGGAAAGAAGAAGTCAGCAGTCAACCACCCAATACAGGGACCTCATCTGACCAGGCTGTCCTGTTCTGGAACTGTGAGATGTACATCTCTGTTTTGTATAAGCCATTTAGTCTGTGGTATTTTGTTGAAGCAACCTCAACAGACTAAAACACTGAATAACCAGATAACCTAGACTGCTTTTCATGTCGTACAGCTTTTTACTGTTTTTAAACTTTTAAATGTTATCTCTTCTTAAAGCACTTAAAGCTTTCTTTTATTTGACATTATTGGATAAGTCCCTTTCTTCAAATTCTGATCTTTCTAAGCTTTTGACTTCTCTCTGTCTGGACACCATATTTTCCTGAGATGATAGACAGACAGACAGATAGATAGATAGATAGATAGATAGATAGATAGATAGATATTTTTTCTCTCTCTGATTGCTTCTTCTCTGCTTTTCTCACATGTCACTCAGTGCCTCCAGAGGAAAATAATCCAGCCCTCTGATCTTAGAGGCTGACCTTATGCCATCTGTTCAACTACCCACTACCTTGTAGAGTGGATAGCTGTACATGGACTGTAGCAGATAAGAAACGATGTGACGTGTATAGCTAAAGCATTAAGGAAATAGGGAAATAGCACTTCTTGATTTCTATTTAAATAAGCTCTGTCTGTATGTTGAGATCCCATACAAACAGACTCATGAGGTGGGTCTGCCTTTTGATCTTGAGTTTTTGCCCAAGAAGACACTTATTAAAGAGTTCCTCATGTTACCAGATCCTCACAAAAGACTCCACGCTGCACTGTTGACCTATTCCTGCTTTCAGTTTTCTTATAATCAGCAGATCCTTTTGTATACTATGTAGGGGTTTTGTAGTCATTACTCTGTTTTAGAATCATTAACAGGCCACAGTGCTCTCTGAGGAAGCCTAAGACATATTTTACCTGTATTTCCTAGGAACTCTTTTCCATTTTTGAGCCTTTCTTCTCCATCCCCAGAGGTTCGTCCAAACCTCTGCCTGGTAACAGAGAACGGGTCATCTGTTTGGAGCATGGACTTCTATGTTTTCTTTAACTCCGTCTCTTTCTTTCTTGTTTAGCCCAGGGTAATCTCTCCATCCTCCACGGGAGGTTCAAATCACCAACTCCCACTCACAGACACGTCTTTCACGTATTGAACCCTCTCCACCAGTTAAGGGTTCAGCTTTCTGGAGACCAAAGGCAGGATGGTCCTCATAAGCCATAAGGAAGAAGAAAGGATTGAGTTATAGATGTGAAGTTCAGTACCTAAAGGAAACTTGTGCCATAAACTAAATAGAAAAATATCAACACAAGCTTTCTGTTATACTTAGTCAAATACTCCATGTTTGTAATATTTTAATTCTCATTAGAATAATATGTCTTCAAGTCTTATTTTTATGATTTCTAAATATTGTGAAGTTATATGCCATATAATGCCTTTTGTGTTATAATGTAAAAAGATTATGGAATTTCTTTGTACATATACAAACAAAATGAAATCCCTATAAGTCTTTGTACAGTTCTCTTAATTTTTTCTTCTTTTTTAAAAAATTTTAAAGATTTTTTAATGTTTATTTTTGAGAGAGACAGAGAACGAGCGGGGGAGGAGCAGAGAGAGAGAGAGACAAAGATTCTCAAGCAGGCATCGTGCTGCCAGCGCAGAGCCCAACATGGGGCTTGAACCCACGAGTTGTGGCATCATGACCTGAGCCGAAAACAAAGGTCAGACGCATAACCGACTGAGCCACCCAGGTGCCCCTAAATTTTTTTCTTAATATTTATTTTTGAGAGAGAGAGAGAAAGAGAGAAAGAGAGAGAGACAGCATGAGCAGGGGTGGGGCAGAGAGAGAGAGGGAGACACAGAATCTGAAGCTGGCTCTAGGCTCTGAGCTGTCAGCACAGAGCCCATCTCAGGGGTTGAACTCCGGAAACTCAAGATCATGACCTGAGCCACAGTTGGAGAGTTAACTGACTGAGCCACTCAGGGGCCCCTATTTTATTTTTTCTTCTAATCTTATTAGTTTTGTATGTACTACCCACTACTTCTTTAGTACAGTGATTTTCTTCTTTGTTCTGCTGAATATTATTTATCCAACAGCAGCAACCAATGTTTTCACAAGTAACACAACATGTACGGCTCTGAAGATACGGATTTGGGAAAATGTGGCAAAAGAAAAAAAAAAAACTATCTTGGATTTTAGTTCACCTTGATTTTAATTTCTCCCTGCCATGCATACCTGTATTAATTGTTATACAAAATGATAAGGGTTATTTCTACACTTTGCGGTGTTTGAGATATATAAATCATATGTATATATAATTATTTATTAGTTATTTTTTCTTGTTATAAAAATAATTATTCTCAAAAAAAGAAAAATAATGTTTTCTCCGTCATAAAATGGTCATATGTTATAGAAATTACCAAATATTTGACATAAACTTAATCAGCAGAAATGACTATTAAATAGTCCCCAGATATCATTTTCTGCACTTATCTATAAACATACATGCACATACACACTGGAATTATACTATTTGGCAAGTGGTTTTTCCCACTTAACAGCTTATGAGGCTTTTTTTTGTGTGTTTGTACATAATTTTGTTAAAACACTTCAATCAAAAATAATTTTTTTCCAGTGAGATCATTATTCATCTTGACAACTGATATGGTTGAAAGGAATCTTCTATGTTTTGTTTGTTATGGGTTTGGGATTTAGGGTTTTTCTTTGCAAATTAATACCAATTAATTGGCAGCCGGGCTTACCATAAAAATCTAACTCTTAAGAATTCTCCCCTCATTGTCCACAGGTTTTTGTTTTTATTTTTGTCTTTGTTTTTTTTTTTTTTTTGCCCATAGTAGAAATACTAAATTCATTCATTCATTTAGTGTGCCGTTACACCAATGTCTTATCTTAATATATATTTCAGATTTTGTTGTTGTTTTGCCTATTTTGGAATGGAACTCCTCCAAACACCTATTACTACTCAAGGTGTGTAGTTGGAAATATATATAAAATATATATTAAGTAATACTTTTCTGGTAGTCAAAACAATTATACAATAGTCTTGGTCTAATGTGTGGCTTCCCAAAGCCATGAGCACTAACTGTAATATAGTGCTATGGGGAAATGATACTGAATTCAGAAAAACTCAACTTTGATTCTATAACTAGTTTATTATTTAATCACTCTCAGTCTCTTATTTTCTTATTAAGAAGGGTGAAATGACATGGAATTTACCCGTTACATGTTATTGTGAGCAGCCCAACGAGACAGCACCAAACAGAAAAAAAATCGGCATTGAATAAGGATTAAAACATGAACTTTGTTGTTCTACTAGAGAGGTTCAAGTTCAGCCCTGCTACTCATTAGCTGGGTGACCACAGACAAATTAGCGAACCTCTCCATGCCTTGGTTTTCTCCTCTATGAAATGGATATGATTATCATGGCCACAATAATATTCATTTTCAGATTAGTGTGAACATGAATTGAGTCACTAATTGGAAATTAGGTGATAACATTGACCAGCAAATCGAATGCAATATTAAGTAGTAAGGATTTCTTACATGATGTTTAAGCCTAAGAATGCTTTTCACATTTTGAGAACTAAATACAGAACTAGTTATTCCCAAAATGGTTCTTCCTCAAAATTATAGAGAAAAAAAAAAAAAAAGAAAGAAAGAAAAAGAAAGGCAGTGTTCCATCTGATGGAAGGAAACTATGTTCCCGGCCCTTCCTTAGCAATTGAGATGTGTTTTGAGATTAGCAAAATAAAATACTGACACATTCAGAAGCATTCAGTACTGACATCCCTTCATGTTTCTTTTTGAAAAGGTTCTTGAACATTTTTGTTTCCTCTTTTATGTCTAATAAATGCTGTTATAAATATGTCGGTATAAATTCTTACCATTTGAAGACAGTTATAAATTAAATGGTATGAAAAGTACTGTACTAACTAATAATTCTTTGAAGAACCACTGGAAAGTGCATAGGAAAGTAATCAATTTTGTTGATCCTAATTCCAGGAAAGGAAAAACTAAAAAGTGCAGAAAGCAAAATCCATTTATTTGCCATCATCATCGACTTCATAGTAAAGTTATCTAAGTGAACCTTATTCTCTAATTAAGCATTTCCTCTATGGCCAGTAAATTACTTTCAAGATTTGCCCCGTTGCCCTGACGAATGCCGCCACCACACTCTGTCTCAAATATAATAGGGGACATTTCTATATTCAGAAAATGAATGTGTTCTGTTCAGAATTGCTTTTGATTAGTAGGAGGCTGCATTACTGACATGGCCTTTTTCTGGGAAAGAACCCCAAGTGTGTTTTATCAAAATTCAGTAATTGTACTGGAAATAAGAGAGTGATGGCATTCGTTAGCTTTGACTCTAATGGCGGTGAAAAGTCTGGGAAAGTAGGACTTTGAGCTGCCTTCGCGTGAAATAATGACTGTCCATTGCGTGCCAGCTTTCATGCACCTAATTTGTGGACGGCTGATAATGCTGGGCGTGGACGGAGGGCTTTTCCTCTGAAGATCCACTTTTCATTTCTCAGTGTGCCTGTCAATGTCGCCGGGAGACTCACTGACAACGGCCTTGGCCTTCAGCACGAGCGGTCCAAATTGAAAGAAGCGTATTTAGAGGGCTGAGACCCAGTCACCGACTCAATGACAGACAGCTGTAAAGTGAAGCAGTGGTAACCAGTGGGTGGCCCAGCTGTGCCGCCGGCCTCGGGGAGGGGGGGGGCGGGGGCGCTCTGGGCTTCCAGGCCCAGGGTGCCCTCCACGGAGAGCCTCTGACCTCCGCTTCTCTCCTCAACTACCCACGGCTACCTGCTTAGCCTCCGCTGCCCAGTTATTGTTGTTTGACTTCTGCCTTTTCTGTGTAAGAATTTTAAAAGTCTGGACTGGTGAAAACAAAACGATCTTTGTCTAAATTATCCAGAAGTGCTCGTGAGAAATCCACAGACAGCTGCGAATGACTTCACTTTATCACAGATGTAGTCAGAAAGTCGAATGCTATTTTTGAGTATTCCAAGAGAGGTTGGGGGATGGGGAGAAAATGCACAGCGGCCTTAGGGAAGGAGGCGAGAACAAAGGGTCCTCTGGAACTTCACTGACTTAAGTGACTTTCTCCAG
>NW_027528362.1:8388547-8537964 GCF_008692635.1 Crocuta crocuta | reverse complement strand
CCCCCCCCCCCCCCCCCCCCCCCCCCCCCCCCCCCCCCCCCCCCCCCCCCCCCCCCCCCACCCCCACCCTTCCCCTCCCCACCTCACCCCCCACAGCCTCCAGGTGAGGTGAGGTGAGGTGAAGTGCAGCTAACAGACAAACACTTAGGAGGAAGCGGGGACTTGAAGGTTTGTTGGCAGGTACCATAGAAGACTTGGTACCTGGTCTTTGGTGGATCCCAATCTTAGCAAGTGTAGTTTTCCATTTCAGATTCGTTTGTTGCTCAGATATGTGTGCCAGTATTTGGACTTTTATTTTTATTTTATTTTAGTTTTTTAAAGTTTATTTTGAGAGAGAGAGAGAGAGAGAGACAGTGCCAGTGCGGGGGAAGGGCAGACAGAGAGGGAGAGAATCCCAAGCAGTCTCTGCGCTGTCAGTGCGGGGGACTCAAACTCACAAAACCAGGAGATCATGACCTGAGCCGAAACCAAGAGTCAGATGCTCCACTGTCTGAGCCACCCAGGCGCCCCAGGACTTTTAATCGAGATCCTAAGTAGGCTCTTTTCCCTGAATAATGTTAAAGCTCTCAAGTATCAAGCAATATAAATGAAAATCATATGCCATCATATGACTTTAGAAAATTTCAGCTACCAAATGCCCCAAGTCCTTTTCCGAGGTTACCTTTATTTGTGACTAGGCTTATGTCACAGTCTGGAGTTCTTTTGCACTTAATTTCACAGAAGTAAAGGGTTGTGTGGGAGTCTTCCTGGTGGCCTCAGTGTCTTGGAAAAGAAGCCTTCAGTGAAACATTTTTGTTTCCCCAGAAGTCCTCATCTGATTATTATTTTGTAACAGACCCTTAACGGGAGGTGAAGTCTACTGACGGGAACTTTTTGGAATCCACGATGTTTTCCTTTGCAAGGGAAAAAGCAAAATAAATGGAGAAAGAGACGTAGTCAGCGTCTGCACACACACCGATAGAACGCTCGTTGCCTCCTGTTAAGTCTGAAATGCCAGATTCAGGACTAAGTCAAACCAAATTCTTTATATTGTCCAAAACCGTTCTTATTCCCCTGTGAACACAGAGATCTGGCTTGGAGCCACCTAAATCTTTGCCCGAGAGATCCCATTATTTGAAGGATGTACGATAAGTAGAGAAAATTTAATAGCCCTCAAAGGTGGTATCAATTTGGAAAATGCTAACTGCAGAAGTCAACTCCTCCTGTCCAAAGGTATCAGGCCTCCAGATCGTAAATACCAGAAAATATCTGAAACAAGCGAGTCTAGCCTACTTTTTAAGTGACCACTTGTTTTTCTTGTTCTTTCCTGAGTTGAGTAAAAACAAGTGTAGGCATCATCTCAAATATTCCAAAACATGGCTATGTTATTTACTTTATAGCATGGTGTCTTTTTCTATAATTTCAGATCTCAGTGAAAGAAACTGTCTTCTATTTAAAATGATAATAGTTGGGATGCCTGGATGGCTTAGTCAGTTAAGCATCTGGCTTCAGCTCAGGTCATGATCTTGCAGTTTCTGAGTTTGAACCCCTCATGGGGCCCTCGGCTGTCAACATGGAGTTGCCTTTGGATCTTCTGTCCCCCTCTCTGTCTGCCCCTACCCCCCACCTCACTCAATATATAAATAAACTTAAAAAAATAATAGTAACTACATGCTGAGCATGGAGCCTGTTTGGGGTTTTCTCTTACCCTGTCTCTCTGCCCCTCCCCAGCACATGCTTACTGTTTCTCCCTCTCTCTCTCTCAAATAGAAAAAAAAAGTTATATAGGTAGCTAGAGGCAGAGTTTGGATTCAAACTTTTCAGTTTGGTTCAATCTAAAATCTTAGCCACTTTGCAAACTTGCCTCTTTAAACAGTATCCCCCTTTAGTGTGGCTAACCTGACTAGAGAGAATTTGACAGCATGTTTGCACATACAGCAACAAGACTTGAATTCTCAAAGACAGAAATATTTATTAAAACCACTTCGTTCTAAGGTAGAGTTAGAAAGCTCATTCACTTATATAATTTTATTTTATACTTAGCTCACAGGGCAGTGGTGAATCATTTATTAGGCAATGGGAGACTACCATTATTTTGGCATCATTATCTTTGTTCATGTTTTTAAATGTGGGTAAGTGACCATGGTTATAGCGAGGCTCACTCAGCAATTTGAAGTAAACACTATGGGGAGCAAAGCAGGAAGGAGATAGGACATTTAGAATTTTATTGCACCAACTCTGGAGAGAGAAAAGCAGATACTGAGAGTTAAGTTGAAGAGAAAGATGAAAATAAGAGAATTTGGGAGCTCACTGGGATGGAGAAGGGGTGTCTATGGAGGGCTTGGTTTTTATTGCCTGTTTGTATGAAGAGGTCCTTAACCCAGGTAGGGAATATAGGAGGGTGATGGGGCTTTGCATCTGGAAATAATGCAATCTAATTGGAAGCTTTTGAATTTTAAATACCATACATTCAGCAGGCTGGTGAAACTGCATCCTTTGACTACAGAATCTGTCAGGCGTAATGTCCTTACTTACCTTCAAATTCCTAAGGAATACAACCGTGGGTGACAATTAGCAAGAACTCAATAAATGTTGGTCTCACTGGGATTTGGGGGCAAGGTCTGCAGCACAGACATTTGAAACTCATGGTGGCAAGAGAGGGAGACAAGAGGAAGATAAGAGTGTCCGCCTCAATGTGAACAATATCACGTAGTCAAAAGGTTCACCAGAAGGAGCTCTGGAGAATCACCAACATTAAGGACCATGCATTCAAAAGGGGGGGGGGGTGGAGACTAGCTATTATTCAGGGAACCAAGGGCTGATTCTCATGTGCTTTGGTGGTGGGAGTCATCAGAAAATTCAAATCAAGGACAGAATGTGTCCTGTAGAGTATAGAGGACTTACCCATTTCTCCGGAGAGGGGCGCTTCAGACATGAGTTGAATGAATGATGGTGTAGAAATGGAAACAAAGTATGTCAAACAGAAGACCAATTGTGATGGAGAAGAGCCCTCACAACACCCCAACATATTGGCATAAACCTGTATGAGACAATAAAGTGAAAGGTTGGGACACACGACTAAACACACAAGATACAAACTACAAAACACACACACATTACATATGTAAATAATTACAAGGAAATACTCTATAATGTGAGTAGAGGAAGGTGGATAATAAGGTTATGGGCCATGTATTACTTATTTAAAAATAATGTATAAAATTTACTGATACTCTATGAGTTGACATGGATTCCATAGTCATATAATGAGAACAAGAAAAGGAAAGAAGTGTTGGGTTCTGTATCCCTTGGGGACCAAATCCCAAGGGGCTTTTGCTCCCTAAATGATCCTGTTGTCACTCATTGAGGTTAATGTAAGAAAATAGAGCCCTGGGGGGCATTTCCCCTAAGCAGTGATTTCTGAGAGGCGGCAACCACAGGCCTAGCCTGAAGCAGTTTGGCATGAGATCGTACTTTTCTTCAAAGCCCTAGTAATCCCAAGAGGTGAGGCACCTGACCTTCACTGTCCAAATGGCATCTTGGCTACAGTTCCTAATGAAAGGGCCATCTACACGTGTGTGCTTAAGGTAGAAAGCCTAATATGCTGTGCATCATTTATTAAAGGTCACATGTTGAAACAGGCAATATTATAGCTATTGGTATCATCTTTCATCTGTGACCGGAAAGACAAAAGCAGAATTATTAGGCTGGAAGAAACTTCGCAAGATGGCTTAGTCCTTCGCTTGATCTTTTGGAGAAACATAGAAGTATTGTATACACTAGTTAACCAGTCAACCAAGATTTATTGCATAGTCACAGGTGCATAGCCTCGTAGAGTATCTGGCTCTCCATACCATTAGCGATGTCATGTTTTCCCAAGGACTTGAGTCATTTTAAAGGGGACCCAACAAGAGTTCAGAAGAAATATTCTGTTTATTTAGTACAAAAAACGGCATCCCTACTCTTCTCTCATTCACTATGGCAGGAATAAATGAATAGAGCACACAGCCTAAAAGTTCATGACCACCAGTAACCCAGTCCCCTCCCCCCACCTCATATGTACACTTATCATCACCGTCACGCCGCACCAGCCAGGATTGCTGCTCAGGCTCTGTGATGGCTCTCATGCATCTGAAATTTATATGTCCCTTGGAGAGTGGCACGCTTTGCGGCCACCAATAAGTACGCAAGCACACATACTACATATGGGAATAGCTTCCAGGGTTTGATATGAGATTAGATATGTTGTTTTCATTCCGAAGTATGCAAATGTGTCTTTGTGGGAAAGCAAAATGCAAACTGACTAATGCAGTTAATTCAAAATGCAGTCTACATCCAAAGGGAGGTCCCAAATGGGATTATTCTCAAACTTGTTCCCCAAACCTCCAGATCTCATCTCAACCTCAAAACCTCATATGCCAGACGGTCTTCTTAGTAGCGGCACTCCTGGCTGCTGTGTTTAAAATGGTCTGTGTTCCTGGGTTTGTGGGCCACAGCTCATCTGGAATGCACAGCCTTCCCCCCTCAAACCAGGAGAAATGCTAGAGAATTCAGCCTTGAAAATAGGTTTTCTGGATGGTGCCTATATTGCATGGCTGACTACACATAGATTAAAGGGGCCTGGTCACGCCAGGGTCAAGCACGAGGGAAATGTTTGAGTAGGTTAGGGAGTCCTCTAATCTGAACTCCAGCCTTTAGGAATATGAAGCCTGACCCTGTGCTGTGTCCTGTACAGGAATATGAATCCTGTACACATTCTGGATGAGTGTATTTAAAGCTGCACTATGGGTGGTTTATTTATGAGCCAGAATGTAGAATCATGGGTAAAAAAAGGCGATTTACGCTAGCTATAGAGGCTTCATCTAACTACAAGAGTGAGTGAAAGGCAGCATTTGCCAGGTGGTGAGCACCTTTGTTCTCCACGCCAGACTGTGTGAAACTCCACACTCTGCCCAGCACAGGTATGTTCTGGGTGGATTTAATGGATTATGGGTGAGTGGGTGAAGTCTCATACTGCACATATTATTACCCTTTCTTTCTTTTTTTTTTTTTTTTAATACTATTCTAAAGAGAAAGAGCACAAGCAGGGAAGAGGGACAGTGGGGAGAGAGAGAGTCAAAATCTTAAGTAGGCTCCATGATTAGTATGGAGCCCAACATGGGGCTCAATACCATGACCCTGGGATCATGACCAGAGTTGAAATCAAGAGCCAGACACTCAACTGACTGAGCCACCCAGGAGCCCTGCACATATCACCTTTCTAAGATAGTTTATAGAGAAAGGAAGTGCACTCTGTGGTGCTCTGCCCAGATACTCTGTTCAGGACCAATATATCTGTCTCCCACACGCTGGAGGAGGGATAGAGAGAGACAGAGAGAGAGAGAGAGAGAGAGAGAGACAGAGAGAAAGAGAGAAAGACAAAGATAACCAGCAGAGGAGGGGCAGAGAGAAAGGGAGAGAGAATCCCAAACATGCGCCTTGCTATCAGCACAGAGCCCGATGTGAGCTCGAACCCACGAACTGTGAGATCATGACCTGAGCCAAAGTTGGATGCTCAACCTGCTGAGTCCCCCAGATGCCTTGTGGGACAATTCTTAAGGTTTCCCTAAGTACCAACGCTTCTTGTAGCCCCCACTGCAAGCATATTGCATGTGAACATTGTGCATCTTTGCCTTCTTCACTTTTTTCTAGATGGTTCTACGGCATACACCTTCTGCATGCAGCTCTTCATCATCTGTATCCATAGAAATAATTAGTAAGCTACAAAGTTTCCCAATCTTGTGAAGAAATTCTAGCCAATAGCATTCTGATCTTCTTCTTCCTACTTTTCTAACAGAATGCAAGGTAAGGGGATTTTAAGGCATTGAGCCCCTGTGAGCTCAAATTCAAGCCATCCCTTTCTTCAAATTCAGCTCTCCGTGCAATCCTTATGTTAGTGTTCAAGTGTCATTGATATCAAAGCTGTATTGTTATTTGGCCATGGATTTTAATCAGGACTTGTTAAATATTTGTCCATAAGGTTATAGTGAATGAATCATACCTTAGCATGTTGGCACATGGCAAAATAGACAAATTAAGTGGCCCTGTGGCAGGTTGACATTTATCAGTCTATTTTCACGGTGAGTTTAAATGACAACTATGGCATAATCCAATTTGTGTTTTTCACAGCTTTGGGAGGCATCAAGGTACCTGCAGTGTTTGTGAATGGGTTGCCAGTGTGGTTTGCCAATTCTAAAATATATCCTGCCCAGATACCAATTTTGTACATTTTTTTTCCGGATCAACTCAGGCTGTTCTCCAGAATCGGGGATAAGAGTCTTTTCCGTAGCACCCGCCTTTGGTATGACTTACAGAGACAGGGGTTGACTAGATGCGCACTGTCTAGAGATTCTTGTTATGCTCGGGAACATCTGTTAGTCTACACTAAGGTCCACACTGTGCATCCTGTTGGAAAAAGTTACAATGTAGAGATAGTAAAGTGAAAACACAGAAAGCAACGCAGCCCAAGAGATCCATCATGTAGACTGGAAATACAAAATGGACTTCTCTACCTCACTTTTACTCTTCTGCAATCTCATTTCAGCAGAACCCCCAAACATGCCTTTAGAAAACATACTTTTGGGTGCCTGGGTGGGTCAGTCAGTTAAGCATCTGACTTTGGCTCAGGTCATGATCTCATGATTCATGGGTTTGAGCCTCGCATCGAGCTCTGTGCTGACAGCTCAGAGTGTGGAGCCTGCTTTGGATTCTGTGTCTCTGTCTCTCTCTGCCCCTCCCCCACTCACTTTCTCTCTCACTGTCTCTCAAGAAATAAGTAAACGTTAAATTTTTTTAAAAGAATAAAAAAAAAATACTTCAAAATTGATACGGACATTGTATATAAAAGCATGCTGCAAATGTCTGCCCCCTCTCACTCCCCTTAAGTTATAGATAAAATCTAATTAGAATGTCTGCTATGAGTGCTTTTTACAATTCTAATATTAGCCTGGTAATTGAGCCGTTATATTAGCTTCTAGACGCACTACTAATTGTTGGGGTGAGAATAGGCAAGTCATTCTACTTCATGCAAAGACTAATTTGTTCCACTTTTAAAGTTGGGATATTATTCACAATATAAATATGATATCTCCTTTACCTAATACAGAACTTATGGAAATAGATGGTATAGTAAATGCGAACTACATTTAAGATTACTAGAGACCCAAGCTGTTATTGATAGAATGACATGAGGTTTTCATAATAATGCCCTGTTTAGACTTACAAACAGATAGTCTAATTTAACATAATAGAAATATATAGTCCTGGCTTCATAAAATTCCTTAGCTTGCAGAGGTGGAGTAGGGTATAGAAGGATATATGCCTATTGATTTCAAATAAAGTTATTGGAGTATCAGATTGTCTACAGATTTTTTTTTTTTCCTCTTGGCCCATTAAACACTTCACTTCTATGGGGAAGGTTAAAGGAAAAAAAAAACATAAAAAGCAAGAAGACTATACTAATCCCAAGGACATACCAACTCTCCAAGAATAGACCAGGGACCTTAGAATTTTATGACCAGTGTCCTATTCGAACCTTTGGTGTAATTATTTGGCAATGGGAACATTGTTACAGTTATGCCTCCAAAGTTTTTTTCATCTATTTAGGAAAGTGTTGATGCCTTCTAGATCTAACACCTTGTGATTCGGCCTTCTGCCAAATTGGAAATTTTAAGCCAGTAAAATCTCTTGTTCTCAGACTCACTCTTGTTCTCCTACATCACTCAACCTTTGAATCAATATAAATTCCAAAGATAGGTTAAAGTTCAGAAAATGCTAATAGATTTCTCTTATTTCAACTATTGTAAAAATCGTTGAGTGTAACGATCAATTTAGACCTCTTGGTAAATCAAAAATACTAAATTCCTTGATTTTATCTGTTCATTCCTCAAGCATATTTTAAAATGTTTGTTGTGAGAGGCACCAAGGTGGCTCAGTTGGTTAAACAACCGACTTTGGCTCAGGTCATGATCTCGCGGTCCAGGAGTTCAAGTCCCACATCGGGCTCTGTGCTGGTAGCTCAGAGCATGGAACCTGCTTCAGATTCTGAGTCTCCCTTAAATATAAGTAAATATTAAAAAAAATATTTATTTTGAAGGCAGCACTGTTGTAGGCAGTGCAAGAAATGTGGAGAATGATATGAGAGAAGAGAAGGAAAGACAGGTGGGTACAGAATCGTGCAATGCAAATCAAGGTAAAATCCAGTGTCAGATGCTCTATCACATCCGACATCCCCCAACCCCTTTCCTTCTCTGTGAATGAGGGTGGAAGATGGGCATTGCTATACCTCATTTTGGGTCTTCCCCCCACCTGGGCTAATTTGGACAAGTTATGTACCCTAATTATGCCTCAGTTTCTGTGCCAAAGACAGTATTATAAAAAAATATCTGTTCCAAAGTATTGATGGTCACATTAAATTATTTAATACATTTTAAGTGCTTAAAACACCGGTTTGCACTCTGTAAGTAACATGCAAGCCCCACATCCTGACGTCTGTGATGGAATTTTTCTGAGAACATGAGCCAGTATTTCTTACCAATGATATCCGATGTCTGAGCACCAGCACTCTGGTCTCCAGTCCCCGCGTTCACATTTGCAAATGACTCTTTCCAACCCTGGGCCACTTGGTGCCATGACCCTGACCCTGGGCTGGGTGCCTCAGAGGACGTGCACAGGCACACCCCCTTGAATAGGCCACTAAACCATGGCTGCTCATCATTCCAGCTTTGTGTGGAATTAAGCTGTATACACCACTGTCCTTTCCAGAGAATCATGGCTTAGATCCTTTATCTTCTGAGATTCCCCCAAAACTTAACTGAAGTTTGCACTTTTTTATTTACACCTCCCTTAAGTTTTCCAAACCCTCAATGGGAGGCCAGGGCAAAATGCTCTTTTTTTTTCTTTGTATTGCACCCATTACTGACATTCTTGCTCTTCCCTCAGTTGTGACTCCTTTTCTCACCAAACGATGACTGTCTCATTCCTCATGGACTTGAGTTGGGAGGTGGTGGGGAGTGGGTGGGGGTTGGTGGTGAGACTAGATGGGCTTCTCATATATGCTCTTTCCAATCTCTTGTTTACAGATACATCCTATGCTGATATTTCATCATGTTTTCAGGGCTGATATTTGAAACATATATCTTCTGAATGTCAAAGATATTTTATCTCAAGTGCCTGATTCTAGCATTTGAAATGTTTGGCTCAAATAAAAAAGAAATCTATTCTGTAACTCTTTATTCCAGGCTATATATGTACTCCTGTTAAAGCAACGAACAGATTGGTGTGTGGGGCGGGGTGGAATATGGGTAACAAGAAAAATGTGGTTAAAAAAAACACTATGTCATCATCTAAAATATTGCCCTACCATATCCATTTAACTTGTCTTAATCCCCATTAAAAATTATATCCGCTTCAGGGGCACCTGGGGGGCTCAGTCGGTTGGGCCGCCGACTTCAGCTCAGGTCATGATCTCTCGGTTCATGGGTTCGAGCCCTGCGACGGGCTCTGTGCTGACAGCTAGCTCAGAGCCTGGAGCCTCTTTCGCATTCTGTGTCTCCCTCTCTCTCTGTCCCTCCCCTTCTCACACAGTCTCTCTCTCTCTCAGAAATAAATAAAACATTAAAAATTTTTAAAAATTGTGACCACTTCTTAGTATAGACCCACCCAAATTTAAATCATGTACTCAAACAAATACATGCACACAAATGTCCAGCAGCACTATTCACAATAGCCAGCCATTGGGGACAATCCAAACATGTCATCTCTCTATACAATAGAATATTATTCAGCCATAAAAAGAATGCATTACTGATATGTGCTACAACATGGATAAACTTTGATAACATTCTGCTAAGTGAGAGAAGCCAGGGACAAAAGGCTCCATATCGTAGGACCCCGTTTATGTAAAATACCCAGAATAAGCAAACCCACAGAAACAGAAAGCAAGCTGGTGGCTGTCAGGGGCAGGGATGAGAGGGTGAGGAGTGACTCCTTAAGAGATAGGAGTTTTCCATTTGGATTGATGAGAAAAATCTAAAACTAGAAGAGGTGATGGCTGCAAAGTAGTGGAAGGTACTTAGTGCTGCTGAATTAAATACATTAAAATGGTTAAAATGATAAATGTTATGCATTTTGGCAAACCATTTGTATTTTATCACAACAAAAATGGTAAGCTATCTGCATTGTGTCACAATAAAACAATAATTATAAAAGTAAAATATACTGTTTCATAAACAATTTTAATCAGGCCTTACCTGTGTTGTATGAAAAGCGAGGATGCCACTTTCTCTCCCATAATCTTACTTTCCATAGTAAGGCTGCCATTCCCCAGTGTAACCCACAAGCCATTCCATATTTGCATCATGGAGAGTCTCTCCAGAAATTGTCTCTTTCCTTTAAAATACTGCAACTTTTGGGGTGCCTGGGTGGCTCGGTGGGTCTGGTTTCTGACTCTTGGTTTCAACTCAGGTCATGATCTCATGGTTCATGGGTTCTAGCCCTGCATCGGACTCTGAGCTTGTAGTGCGGAGCCTGCTTGGGATTTTCTCTCTCTCCTTTCTCTCTTCCCTTCCCTCATACCCACTTACCTCGTCATATCTCTCTGTCTCTGTCTCTCTCTCTGAAAACAAATAAACTTAATAAAAAGTACTGTTATTCTATGACATCCAAGAAAGATTATCTAAACTTTAGAGGGATTACCTATTGTGGTAGATTGTATAATCTGTTTCCAACTTTCTTCCTCTCTCTTTCTTGCCCACCCAGCTTTATTGAAGGGATATGTTCACTTTTCCAAAGATTCTGGAGTCGGCCAGGCTTCCAGCTTTAGCCAGCGGGATGTGAGTGGACATTTGTCACAGTTTAGCAGATCATTTTTGAGACGTAGCAAGCACCCTCTATCTCATCCTGCTCCTTGAGTGTTTCCTTCAGCTCCGTTCTCATAATAAAAAGATACACGGCAATGAGTTGTGCTGAGTCCAGTGAAGCCCCGCAGATCCTAACAGAACACCTTCCCCGGAGTCCCCATGTGACCCTGACCATGAAAAACAGGATTGTTTTAAGACCTGAAGATTTGGGGATTATTTATTGCTACAGAAAAAGCTGAAGATATGGATGTGACCTGGTGTAAAGAAATACTCAAGGGCCCACAGAGTGACATTCAGAGGAGACCCACCCAACCAAAGTCTTGGAGCAGCCTTTCTGCTGTTCCAGGCTGTGTGGCCAGACTCATGAACAGTGCTGAACGTGATACCAGAAGGAGAAGCCTTCATATTGTAGGGTAACAATGCCAACATGAGAAGTAAAATGTTTTGTATTTGATAAGATAATAAATGCCATGGACAAGAAAAAATAAAAATCTAACAATAAAAGAAGAGAGAATGCATGTAGATGGGGAAGATCAAATTTAAAATAGGCCACTTGAGAAAAGCCTTGCTGGGAAGGTGACACTGGAATCAATGCATTTCAGAGGCAAGGCATTAAGGCATGAGTTTGAGTGGGTGAATGTGTGAAGCAGAGAATCCCCGGACAATGCCCCGGCGTGGGAACAGGACTGGGGAGTTTCATGAAAATGGAGAACTAGTAGTTTGCAACAGGGGAAGGGATGAGAAACACTGGAGAATCACCTGGAAGGCTTGTGAAACTGCCGCCTTCCCCACCCCCAGGAGTTCCTATCCCACTCTGACGTGCGGCTCCAGAATGCGTATTTCTATCAGGTTCCCTGGGGAATCTGATGCTGCTTCTCCAGGGAGCACATCTTGGGAGCTATGGCCTTAGGGCTTTGCAGGTCATGAGCAGGACTCTCCTGTTCACTCGGAAAGCCATGAAGCCCCTGGAGGAAGGTTTTCAGCAGAAAAGAGATGCTCTCTGACGACCAGCACGATGGTGGCTGTGTTGAGAATACCCCAGAAGCTTGTGGAAGCCTGTGGAAGCGCAGAGACTAAGGAGTATTGAAATATACGAGAGCCTGGCCTCAGGCCAAATAAGAAAAAAAACATTCTTTAGTTTATTAAGAGGTTACTGATGTAGGTTGCATACACGGAGCTGTTGACCATCCAATGGCTTCTGTTTACTCTGGCAAGATCACCTAACTGGTGAATAGAAAAGTGAGGAGGGATGTAGGTTCTTTTTATGAGAATGAAATGATCATTTCAGAGAGCAGGAGAATTAACTGACTGGAGAAATACTTTATTATTCCAGAGTGCCCTTGCATAAACATAGGAAGCCGTGACCACACATTTATACTTTGAAATGTTAAATAATACATCATTTTTATCCATGCTAAACGAAAATGAGAGCCATTCTTGGCATCCAAAATTCCAAATCCCATGCATCTTCCTCATTTTGAAAAGACAGTACCTTGGAGGTTGAGCACCTTTGCAATTGATGAACAAATATTTGCCGAATGACTGCATCCGTATTTTATATACAGTGTTGGTATCTTTGCATTCCTGCCAGATATCTTAAATAAAAGCTCAGCAGAAGATCAAGTAGAACCAAGAGTTGTTGGTAGGGTGTGTATATGCTGTGGACTCAAAGAGTTTGCTAAAACCAATATGTGATGATGACGGGGATGGTGGCTAAAAGTTCCATTTTATCTTGTGACAGAAACTGGTCTAAAACTTTTTCCTGTTTGCACTCATCTCATCCTCTTCAGAATGTGATGAGATTGGTACTAATGTCTTTCCTTTTTACAGATAAGGAGGCTGCAGCAAGGTTGTTTCCCCAGTCACTGGTCGGAGGGCCTGTGCCCTTCAATAACCGTACATCAGCTGTTTGTGAATGTTATGGGATGCTGAACTGAAGCCCTTTCTTTCCCCCTTTTCTTTTTTTAATTTTTTATATGTTTATTAATTTTTGAGAGAGAGACACACACACACCGTGAGCAGGGAAGGAGCAGAGAGAGAAAGAGAGAGACACACATACAGAACCTAAAACGGGCTTCCAGCTCTGAGCTGTCAGCACAGAGCCTAACGCTGGGCTCAAACCCACAAACCGCAAAATCATGACCTGAGCTGAAGTCTGATGCTTAACTGACTGAGCGCCCCTTTCTACCTTTTCTAAAGTGAAATATGGGGAAACGACCTGTATCACTGTCCAGTAATCATAGTAGGAAACTGTCTTGATGTCTGGGGAAACTGGCATTGATGGTCCTAGGCTATCTAGGAAGCGGGGGGGAAACCAGTAGAGGGGGCGTGGGTGTGAAGAGAGGGAGGGAAAGCAAGAACAGAGCATATACTTTCCACTGGAGCTTCTGGCACATTCTTCGAAGGAGGCTGCACACTGAGATGATTCCTTGTATGTCTGTAGGCTGCCACACTCCCCATGCTTGCTAGGGACAGGAGGAGGAGGAAACACTGAAGATATTTTGTCCCATTAACAACTGGTCACAGTCACTGAAAAGTGTTTCCTTTTTTTAAATTAAAAAAATTTTTAATGTTTTATTTATTTTTGAGGGAGAGAGAGACAGCATGAGCAGGAGAAGGACAGAAAGAGAAGGAGACACAGAATCTGAAAACAGGCTCCAATATCTGAGCTGTCAGCACAGAGCCCGACACAGGGCTCGAACCCACGAACCATGAGATCATGACTTGAGCCGAAGCCGGACGCTTAATGGACTGAGCCACCCAGGCGCCTCTGAAAAGTGTTTCCTATCCTCTCCGTTTTCCCAATCGTAAAGTTTTTCCATATTTTTTTTTTCATCTAAAAAAGATTGAGTTTCATTTTTGGAGCATTGAAAGCCCTTAATAATAATTCATCACACTTAATTGGGTTCTTACATGGTAGGAGTCACGGGGCCATTAGAAGGGCCCCTGTAACACTTTTATCTCCTAGTAAATTAGTTGTATTCATGATAAACATTTCGGAGGCCACTAGACTTAAAGAGCTACTCTTTCCTACTGAATTGAACTCACCGAGGCTTTCGGCCACCCTTCTCACCTATAAAAAGAATTGTACTGACCAGGAATACATTTACAAAGCATCTAGGTCAAGACCAAGCACTGATTTTCATTTATGTTACAATATTCCTCTCCATTCTTCTTAAAACTGTCCCTTTGACTGTGTCATGTTTATTGGTTCATTATTTGTAAAATAGTAAAACCGCATCAGAAAAAAAAAAAAGTGTGTTGTGTCTTTAATTTAAAAATCGCCCCAGGGCCCTATGGGGTATATTAAATCTGTCTCTCCGCCGTATATCTTGATGTACATTTTACTTGAAACCAGGTGTTTTGTATATTGAACTTTTTAACACTGCAGGGAGGTAAGTATTCACAGCTGGAGTTTTATGCTTCGCACATTTTCATGTTTCAGAACAAGAAGCAACCCCTAGGATAAACTCCTCGGGCATGAAGAGAGGCCGAACAAAGGCGTCTGTATCTGGTGGCAGGGACATGGATATGATGAAGTCACAGATACGGGACCCGCATGCAAAATAGCTGCCAGTGACACGGAGACAAAAAAGTTTCAAGGAATCCAAGTGCACAGGTTCTCAGATCAATCACAACTGATGAGGCTGTCACCACACAGAAGGGCTGAAAAGCAGCATCAAAGGACCTGAAAAGAGAGGGGAGAAGCTTTTGTCTGGCCAGCCTTTGTCTTCAGGGCCAACATTGGAAGCCAGCTCACATCCACCGAAACACCGAGTTAATCTATTTCTAGTGAACATTGTTCGTTGTGTGTATTTAGCTCGGAATCATTAAAGAAAAATAACTAGGTTGGCATGACCAAGGAAGCATTGGTTTTCCTGTGGGGTGTGTGGGTAGGAGTGGAGTCTTGTGCATACGTGATCGTCTTCGAGAGCGGGAAAGGTGACTGACCTTGCAAAACTAATGCACCCGGGGGGCCGGGCTTCGTAGCCTCAGAAATGAACTTTGTGTTTGCAGATCCGGACACAAGATGGTTTATTAAAATTAAAAACATGGCATTCCTAATTCATTCTCCTCTGGGTTGAGTTTACCCTCCCAAATCTCTTTAAACATCCAACAACAAAAAAGCACTTTTCCATGAAAGGGTAGCCTTCCCAGGGAAGTCAGTTAGGGAATTGCAGCAAGATTCGAGTTCTTCCTGGAGGGTGGGAAGACACGGGGGTGGGGAATCTCTGAGGAAGGGCAATTAGGGAGACTGAGATGCTGAATATCTTCATCGCTTCGTAGTCTGTGGATTTGGTGACCCACAGTGCCAGGAAAGAGTTCCATTCTAGTCCAGGTGGTTATAGACCAACCAACCTCTCCACTGTGCACATGTAACAACAACCCTCCTTAAAGCTGATTGCTTTAAGGTTGTCATCATTCCAGGGCAAGCACCCCCTAGTGGTTGCATCTTAAGCTCCCCTGTCTTTGTCTAGAGCTAAATGGTGTCCCCTCTGTGCATGTCTGAAGGTGCCCAAAGACCTCAAAGACCCACTCTCATTACAAAGTCAGGACTTGGCTGGACCCGGTGAGGGAGCATTCGCTTCTGTGCAGCATCAAGAGGCACCTTGGATTTTCATGCCAAGGAAAAGATAAGTAAAAACTCCTTTAGAAAAAATTAAAAATGACACTAAGATTGCCAAGTAATGAGAAATCATGGCTGAGTGTCACCACTGGATGACACAATAGTTACTCACATCCCATAGGTGGAAGGAGAAAACTAAAAGGAAGTTTGGTGTTTTACAAATTTGTTTGGAAGATGATTTTTGAGGTGCTTTGAAATGTTTTCCTTCACATTTAGGCCCAGGCCCATCATTTTTTTTAAGCATTCTCTGAAAGTGCTTTTTCTTCCATAGTTTTGATGGGCCACATCTTCACATTGAAAACCTCAGTGTGGTGTTTTATTGGGGCATGTCCATCAGGAAAGCTGCCCTTCTCTGGATTTCAAGAACACAGAATTGCTCTCTGCGTGTGATTCAACGGTTTTTGAGGATTTTGTTGTTGTTGTTTGCTTTGTTTTTTTGTTTTTGCTTTTTGTTCTTTTCTTTGTTTTTGTTTTTGTTTTTGTTTTTCCTGTTCATGGAGAAGCAGATTGAGAAGTCAATCAACGATAGAAGAAAAAGGAGCCAGAAACTCCATGGAACATTCTTGATGGGAAAAGATGAGCTCAAAGAAGGTAAGACACAATGATATAAATCACTACCTTTCCCTTCAGGGGACTGGGAAGTCCTTGCCCCATTTTCTTTTTCTATCCTGTGCACAATAATACATCTCTTTTCACTGAAGTTTGTAGTGAGTACGTAAGAATCTGTTTCTATATCCATCTGCACAGAAGCCAAACTACTAAAATAAAAAAAAAATAAAGGCCCTTAATTTTTTCCTGACTATCACAGACCTTTCTAGCTTAATCTGTAACTTCTGCTGGTTCCATATGAACCAATATTGACAGTTGTGCAATTTTACAAAGTCTTGGAAAACTCTGGAATCATTTTCCACTTCTGACATTCTACTCTAACTTAAGATATATTGCTCTCTGGGAGCCTGAGTGAACTCAGGCATATGACTTGGAAGTCAGAGCATGTGACTTCGGGTCAGGTCATGATCTCGTGGTTTGTGAGTTTGAGCCCCATATCGGGCTGGCTGCTGTCACCCTGTTAGCACAGAGCCTGCTTTGCATCCTCTGTGCTCCTCTCTCTGCCCCTCCCCCGCTCACACTCTCTTTATCAAAAAATAAATAAAACATTAAAGAAAAAAACAGATCCATTAATCTTGACACAGGAACTGAAATCTCATTGCATTTGCCTAAATGTGAACACAGAATCATTCTTCCAACTATTTGTTAATACAATGTTTAAATATATCAATAAATATTCCAAACAAATTAATGGGGTAGCTTCTAGGGGACCCAAGAGAAGGACCCAAAGATACAGAAATAATTTAGATGTGGTCCTTTTTCTTTTGAAGATTTTATGTTTTTATTTTTATTTATATACTTATATATTAAAATTTTGTTAATGTTTATTTATTTTTGAGAGAGAGAGAGAGAAAGCATGAGTTGGGGAGGCACAGAGAGAGAGGGAGACACAGAATCTGAAGACAGCCTCCAGGCTCTGAGCTAGCTGTCAGCACAGAGCCCGACGTGGGGCTTGAACCCACGAACTGTGAGATCATGACCTGAGCCAGAGTCGGACACTTGACCAACTGAGCCACCCAGGCGCCCTTATTGATGTGGTTTTTGTGAGAGAGAGAGGGAGGGAGAGAGAGAGAGAGAGAAAGCATGAGTGGGGGAGAGGTGGAGAGAGAGAGAAAATCCTAAGCCAGCTCCACACTCAGCGCAGAGCCCAATGCGGGGCTTGATCCCACAACTCTGGGATCACAAGCTGAGCCAAAATCAAAAGTCAGAGGCTCAACTGACTGAGCTACCAGACACCTGATGTGATCCTTATCTTTAAGGAACATATTGATGAAATATCATTTAGAATATAGTTTTTGTGGCCCTACTTATTTTATCTCCATTTTCTCTTTATTTACAGGTTTCTGCATTAAAGAACTTAGACATTTTGCTGTTAGGTCATTGTATATTCTTGGACCATTTGGTAAAGCAGCTTCTACTAACTGTGGGTTGAGACCAGTGACTCTGTAGGAATCAAAGAAACAAAATTAAAATACAACAATGTCTCTGCTTGCAGAGACCTCACAGGCCAGTGGGTAATTGGAGGGGACTCTGCCTCCTATCGGGACATGGCAATGGTGTTGTAACAAAAAGAGATGGAATAACAAAGAACGTTATGCAAACTTTTGTGGACGGTGTTTCATTCTGCTTAATTGTATGAAATGAATTATTTTCACAACAGTGTCTTGAAACACAAGCCTGGGACTATATTCTTTGGGCCGTGCTGTAGGATACCAGTCTCCCGGACAGTTGTCACTGGACTTCACTTTGATTGGAATGTTTTCATGCCTCCATCATTTGATGCGTTGATTCATCAATTCGTTCATTCATCCCAAACCATTTTATGAACATGTATATGTTGGTACTTGGCCAGGGACTAGCGTTAAGAAAAGACTTCAGATTATTTTCTAAAAGACAAAAATGCTTCCTCCTTGCTTTTAGACCATGATGCCTCTTGAAAGACAGGCGTGACAGCACAGATAGCTGTCGTGATGAGCAGTTTGGAATAAGTAACTACTTGCAATGATTTCTTTTTTAGAAACATAAGTGAGAGTTATAAGGACATTTAGCGCAAATGTGAAATGTTATCCATCCAACAAGACTCTCCAAGCAATAGCTTCTCCGGCACCCTGAGCTGCTTCTGTCTTCCTTCCCCTGCTCCCATTAATTTTTTTTTTTTCAGGATACAATCAAGTAAAATTAAGCTTTTATCAGGGACATATTTGAAACAATTCTTGGAGATATTCCAAGGGAATCCTACTTTTCGGTAGACAGTCTGAGCGGGTGAGGTCAAGGAATGGGCCCACTATAATGTTAAGAACAAAGCCGTACAGCACCTAGCAGCCAGGGGGAAACCTGGAGTGTCAGGGGCAGTAGTAGCAGGTATGAGGGACCCCCTTTGTCCGCGGCAGTCTATGCCCATGCACAGAGAGGCAGGAGAACCAGGTCAGAATCTGGGAGAGAGACCCTGCCCTCAGGGGCCCCAATGCCTTCAACTTATACGCTCTAGGGAAACACATGTGCCATCCCCGGTGTGGCCGGAAGCCAGGACACAAGAGCAGGGTGACATGACAGAGTCTCGTGTTCAGGCCCATACTGTTGGCCCCGTGTTCCTGATAAGGACATCTCCAAGCCCCTGCACTAGCATGACCCTGGGCAGGTGTCTGCCTAGCTGTGCGACGTGGCAAGTGACTGGAAACCTGGCCTCAGCAACGTTGAAGCCTGACAGAACACTAGCTCCTTCTGTGGACTGTTGGACAGAAGCGAGCGTAGGGTCTGAGGTCTGCAATTGACCAAGCCTGATGACTGTCATTTGCACAAGCCAAAGTTAGTTTCCAGGGACGTTTTGAGGAAGTGGAGGCTGGGCTGGGAGGCCAGCCTGCAGGAATCGGTGTTGGACAGTTGACTTTGGAAAGCGTGCTGAAGTGGTGAGAGACATGAGGCACAGTCTGCACCGAACCTGATACCTGAAGCTCTCTGGCTCTCTGCCTCCATCTGTGCTCACACTGACACCTATGATGCTTGCGTATGTGAATGTGGATGTATGTGTGTATGTTTACATGGATGTGAGTGCGGATGTGGATGTTCACTGGGATGTGGACGTGTACACAGATACGGCCACATCGTTTACATCCGTTTTCCTGTGTGCTCTCTCCCTGCCCCCAGAGACTCACCACCCAGACTTCAGATGTGATGATTTTTACCCGTGAAAAGTTTGTGAGATGGGACAGGTTCAGAGAGGGAAAGTGGGTGTTGTGATTTGCCTCAAAACGTGTCTCCACATTATGGTGGACTTTCTCACCCTGGAGAAAGATGTGGGTTCATATGGTGAGGAATGCATGATAAAAATTGGTATTTGGAAAGAATGGATGAACTTAAAAATCATAGAAAGTGACGGGCGCCTGGGTGGCTCAGTCGGTTAAGCATCCAACTTCAGCTCAGGTCATGATCTCACGGTTCATGGGTTCTAGCCCCGCCCCACATCAGGCTCTGTGCTGACAGCTCGAAGCCTGGAGCCCGCTTCAGATTCTGTGTCTGCCTCTCCTCTGCTCACGCTCTGTCTCTCTCTGTCTCACTCTCAAAAAATAAATTAATTTAAAAAACCATAGAAAGTTTCAGTTATCTTTGTTGTGTTGAACCTATTTCGCTAACAATAAGAATTTCAGTGTCAGGATTAGAAATTTTATTTTCTTTTATTTAAATGTTTATTTATTTTGAGAGAGAGAGAGTGTGTGTGTGAGATGGGGACGGGCAGAGAGAGAGGAGAGAAAGAGAAAACCAAGCAGGCTCTGTGTTGTCAGTGCTGAGCCCCGTGTGGGGCTCAATCTCCCACAACATGAGATCATGACCTGAGCCCAAATCAAGAGTTGAACGCTCAACCACCAGAGCCACCCAGGCGCCCCTCTTTCTGTCTCTCAAAAATAAATAAACGTTAAAAAATTTTTTTTCAAGAAATTTGGACAAGTATAGTATTTGATACCCGGACACTTTTTGAATCGAATGGAACAAGTCCCACTAATACTGTTATCCATGGTAAGAAAATGCATTGCCGTTTTATACAGAGAATTCAGGATCTATTTCAGTGTGACGTATGCTAATGAATTAATGACAGCAAATACCTGGATCAGCACAACAATACAGGCAGAATTAGATGAGACAAGAGAACCTCTCTGTAGCTTCTGACCCAGAGATCTGTGTCTGGAACAAAGACAAGAATGACCCTTCCGGAAGCGTTTATATCACTAGAACATCCGCTCTCCGAAACTTCAATAGACTCAGCCCTGCCAGTCACATGCAACCCAATGTTTTCTTCCTGACACCATGTCTGCTGTGCTGAAATCTTTTCTCTATACTTCTCACATGTGTGGATGACATTATTATTTCCGAAAGCTAAGCTGATGAAGGTAACATGAAAGTGAAATTCATATTTTGACATTTTATTGATAGAATTATTATGTGATTCTTAGATATATATTCATATGTATGTAACATAAACATGTGTACATGTATATGCACATACGGTAAAATATTGAGAATAGTGCCCTATTGTTCAATACACAGTTGGTTATTAGGCATTTGTTATCTATCTCACCAGTCATAATCATGTTTTTGTGATTTTAGCCATCACTGCTGAGCTTAAGTGACTTTTCTGTGCACGCTAACTACCTGAAAACTCAGCTTAAGAATTCATGGAAATGTCTGAATCTTCGTATCTCTGAGATCCTTGGAATTTAGGATTTTCGAATATGGCACGTATCACTTCTGCTGAAATTGTTATGACAGAATGTCAATAATCTCCAAGAGGACCAATTTTAATCCATACCGAATGGTATCCCTTGGGGAAAAAAGGCTTACTGAGGACTCAAATGTAGACATGTTTACAGGGACAATTACCCGGCCTGGGAATCTTAGAACGAGGCCACTTGCTTACAGTGGATGTAATGAGCTTTCTGTACTGGAGCTCAACTCCTTTAGACACCAACAAAGACAGTGTGCATTAGGAGACCTCTTCAGTTTGCACCAAAAGTGGGCTCCCTCCAAACCCCAGCAGGGGCTCCAGCTTTGACTGGGCTGAGTGGTTCAAGGCAGAGTTCATGACAAAATAATGAGAGCGGGGTGGGGGTGGGGGGGTGCATAGTACAAACAGCACATGTTTTACAGAGACTTTCTATTATACATGCGGGAGGCCAGCATTTTATTTTTAG
The DNA here is from genome assembly GCF_008692635.1 of Crocuta crocuta. NCBI lineage: Eukaryota > Metazoa > Chordata > Mammalia > Carnivora > Hyaenidae > Crocuta > Crocuta crocuta. Next base: position 8,516,668 of record NW_027528362.1, on the reverse strand, counting down.
CATTGAATGCAAACATCTTTAACGACTAGGGCAAAGGCAACATTTTACACATTATTTGATCAAGGGATTTCCCTCCTAAAAAGAATCAATGTTATCATCAAATAAATGAACTTAAATCAGCAAGATGACAAATAGTGCCTGAAATGGTATCAAAGAGTGGGAAGAATACCACTAAAATGGAAAGTTTTGCAATAAATACAAACATGTTCTTGCATTCTCGTTTTAAAAGTCATTTTGAAAAGTCTTTTCTAAAATGCAAATATAAAAGTCAAAGCTTCTTTGGACGTGCTTATGTTTCTGGAAAGAAATACTGTACATGTTGAATGACAGTCACAAAATAAGGCTATCGATACACATTATGCTGCAGATCATTGAAAGAGCAGAGTTCATTTTTCTCTGAATGTGTCTGATCATAGACACATCGCTCGTTGTGCTCTTTAGTTGGTTTGTAAATAACTGAGACGTTGTTCTCATGAAGAAGCCAAGAAGACAAAACCAATGCATTTTTAAATTTTTTCATTTGAGAGAGAGAGCGAGCATGAGCAGGGGAAGGGCAGAGACAGAATCCCAAGCACGCTCCGCACTGTCAGTGCAAAGCCTGGCGCAGGGCTCAAACTCATGAACCATGAGATCACGGCCTGAGCTGAAGTCAGACGCTCCACCGACTGAGCCACCCAGGTGCCCCCAAACCAATGCAGTTTAAATTGCTTTTATGCAGAACGAGGCAGGCAAACTAGAATCTTCTGAGTGTCATGCGTGGCAAACAGGGCCAGAAGGAGGGCAGTCTCAATCTGGATGGACCCGCGTGGGCCCTGGTACCTGGCTCTCCCCTAGGAGCATGCTCACCTAGTGGGCTGGTTCAACCAGGGGCTCCTCGGGGTCCTCCCAGCCCCACTGGCCACATGCTTCCAAGCTCTCCTGCTTGCAGCCATGGTGTTTCTTTCCCGGGTTCGGCTCCCAGCAGCAGCACCAACCTGCTGATTTGGAATGACTGTTCCACATGCTGACACAGTCAAGTTCAGAGCGTGGGGCTAGCAGCAATCTACCATGACCCTTCGGTGTGGCTGAGTGCTGCTTCTCACCACTGGGTGCCAGCCACAGACCCATCTCTGGTTTATAGCACCCAAGGCCAGTGAGGGCGTCAACAGCCTTTAACTCTGCTGTCCCCTCCCGTGTGCCTCCCCCGAACCCCCACTCTGGGCTGGCTCCACCCTACATGTCAGCAAACCCAGATAACTGCATCCATTTCCTCTAAGGGCTTGTGTGATCAGTGTCTACAGTCTCAGTGAGACTTCCCAAAAGTCTTCTCTTACTTCAGCCACTGGGGTGACTGGGATGGTCTGATGCCAGGCCTGGTGAAAGATGATCATTTTCTGCATGAATCCCTTCTACAGGCTCCTCACTTGTCCTGCCTGCTGTGGTGACATGTGGCAGCCAGAGGTGCAAGTGGTATCGAAAGAGCCATCAGATGGTATCTACACTTGTGGTGAGCAGAGGGTAACAAGTAGACTTGTCAAATCACTGTGCTGCGCACCTGAAGTTAATGTAACATTGTGCATTGACTATAATTTTAAAAAGTTAAAAAAACTTTTAACGTCAATAAAAAAAAGTTTTAGAAAAAAAAATCGAAAGAATGGCACCTGCGAATCTCAGTTGATTAAGTATCTAACTCTTAGTTTCTGCTCAGGTGATGATGTCAAGGTTGTGAGATCAACCCCCGCACTGGGCTCTGCACTGACAGTGTGGAGCCTGCTTGGGATTCTCTCTCCCTCTCTCTCTCTCTCTCTCTCTGCCCATCCCCCACTCATTCTCTCTCCCTCTCTTTCTCTCCCTGTCTCAAATAAATAAATGAACTTAAAAGATATTGAAAGAGACAATGATCTAGGAATATAGTTGTTATGGTCCAAGGATTTCCAGAAAGACATGGTTGGAAGACTTGCTGTTCTATGTTTCCACCATAGAATTTGAAATGTTAACACATAAATGTAATATTACCAGAACAAGAATCACATTGCTGTGAACAAGGTCACATTTGCAATGTACTCTGGGTTGGGACTTGGATTATGGTCATCATCAAAGATGAGTGAGTCCCTGAATCACCACGTTGTACATCTGAAACGAATATATTAGCGCTGTATATTAACTAACTGGAATTAAAATTTAAAAACTCAGAAATACTTCTCACTTCTAATTCTCCTTTCAATCTTCTCTCCATTTGTCTGGGTGACCATTTTTATTAGATTTTGATGTATCCCTCCATGGTTTCTTTTTGAGAAAATAAGCATATTTGTATATTTATATGTTTCCACTTTTTATAAAAGTTTCAATCAGTGATTTGTACTTGATGTTGTCACTTACAAATATATCCTGGGGATAATTTCATATCAGAATTACAGATTTTCTTCATTCCCTTTATAGATCTACATGCTCTATGGTATGGATGAAGCATGGTTTATGCAATCAGTTCTTCATTGTTGGACATTAGATTTGTTTGGACTTTTGCTGTTCTAAAAGATTGTACAATGACTGGCTTTCCTCAAATACCATTTCTTCTTTGTGTCGGTGTATCTTTGGGATAGCATTCCAAAAGTGGAACTGACTGCTGGATCAGAGCTGTGTGTGTGTGTGTATGTGTGTGTGTGTGTGTGAATGAGTATGCAATATTACCAAACATATAAGAATTGTGCCGTGTTGAGTTCCCTTTAGCAAAGTATGAAAATACCTGTTTCATGACACGTTTGCAAGAGAATCGCTTATTGTATGTTTGAATGTTTGACAGTATATGTGACAGTTGGTACCTCAGTCTGATTTTAAATTGTATTTGTCTATATATGAGTGAAATTTGAGTATATTTTCCTGTGACTAACAGGCATTCTCATTTCATTCTTAACCTATGCCTATGTTTTCTATTAGTTTGCTAGTGCTTTTCTTCTTGATGTTTAGAAGCTCTTTGTGGATAAGTTGCAAAACATTTTTCGTCACTATTTCATTTTAACTCATTTATGTTGATATTTTTTTGGCCACGCAATGTTTTAATTTATAATCTTTATGTTGCCCAATTTTTAATTTTGAGTCATAGCAAAAAAATTGGATTTTGAGTTTTAGGCCAGGAAAGTCTCCTTACTCTTAGCTTTAATATAAGGGATCCATCCATTTTTTCCTCAGACGTGTGGAGTTTTATGGGTTACATTTGGAATTTCATATTCATATTTAATCTTTTTAATAAAAAGCTCTAGTTTGCACTTTTAATTTTTGAGAGAGGCATGTGAAAATCCTCTACTCTTATTATTGATTTATCCATATTTCCTAGTGTTTCTGTTGATGCCTGCTTTGCTTATTTTGTAGTTGTTAGATACTTGTTAAAGTTGTTAAAACTGCTTGTTTAGAAAAAATCTTCAATGATTATAGGATGTTCCTCTCCATTACATTAAAGCCTATTATGATAGAAACAAAAAATGAATACCAAAAAAACCCCTCAAAAACACAAAAAGCAAAGATGAGAGAGTTACAAAAAGGTGCTATTCACAGGCCCCATGGTGGACGATGCAGTGTCGTGAGGAGCGATACAAAATCAGCCAGGCACAGACATCTGTCAGATTAGAACATGAAGAGATGGTTCAGACAAGGTACACAGGCTAATAAGCAAATTTGCTAATAAGCAAATACACAATCCCCTCTTCTCTACCCATTGCTATAAATGTTCAGATTGAGCTGCTATGTCTCACACGGTCCATGCATTTTTATTTATTTATGTATTTATTTTTACTGTGGTAAAGTGTGCCTGACATAAAATTTACCATTTTAACTTAATGGGTCATTAGGTCATTCACACTGGTGCAGTCAACACCACCAGCCAACTCCAGAAATGTTTATCTTCAAACCAAAACTCTGTGCCCGCTAAATACTAACTCCTGGCTCCCCTTTCCCTCCAGCCCCTGGCAGCCACCTGTCTACTTTCTGCCTCTGTGATGATTCTAAGTACCTCATGTAAGTGGAATCCTTCAATATTTGTCCTTTTGTGATTGTGTATTTTGCTTAGAGGAAGGTCTTCAAGTTTTGTTCGTGCCGTGGCATGTTTCAGAATTTCCTTCCTCTTCGGGGCTGAACACCATTCCATTGTATGGTTATATCACATTTCCTTCATCCATCCATCTATCAATGGACATTTGGGTTGCTTTTCACCTTTTGGCTACTGTGACTGATGCTGTTATGAACAAGGGCCTACAAATACCTATTAAACTCTCTGCTTTCTCTTTTTGTGGGCACTTTACCCAGAAGGGGATCAGTTGGTAATTCTCTTTTGAGAACCACCCACTGTTCTCTGGTGGCTTCTCTATTTGACATTTCCCGTAGCCATGCATAAGACTTCCAATTCCTTCATGTCCTACTCCCCACACTTGTTATTTTCTGTTTATTGTTGTGTCTTTGTTTTTGTTTTTAGTAGTAGCCATATTAATTGGTGTGAATGATATCTCATTGTGGTTTTAATTTGTATTCCCCTGATAATTAGTGATGTTCAATATCTTTTTGCAATATTTTAAAAAATCATATGTATATAGGGAGGGACTCCAAAATCATTATTTGCCTTAGTCTTTGGAGACCCAACAGGCAGCTCTGATGGATTCTAACCCTGGTTTTGCCTCCTCTTTGCTGTGTAGGTTTGGATATGTTTCTAAACCCATTTGGGTCTCAGCATTATTAGGTTTGCTACATTTTCATCTTGATGTGTGTCTGAAGCAGCAATACTGTATAATGCTTGTTTTCTTCAAACATTGAGCTATATACAGTACTTAGTATTGACCCTACCTGTTTTATATACCCCTATTCTCAATCTTATAATATTTCTCTATCAGCTTCCTATAATATTTGAACTCATTAATTTTAAGAAATATTTAAAAATTATCCATATTACCATATCAGTGTTCTATGTTAAGAAAAATAAAAATCAGAAAAAGGAGGGGCTCCTGGGTGGCTCAGTTGGTTGAGCATCCGACTTCAGCTCAGGTCATGATCTCATGGTCTGTGGGTTCGAAATCTGCATCAGGCTCTGTGCTGACAGCTCAGAGCCTGGAGCCTGTTTCTGATTCTGTGTCTCCCTCTCTCTCTGCCCCTCCCCTGCTTGTGCTCTGTCTCTCTTTGCCTCTCAAAAATAAATAAACTTTTAAAAACTATGAAAAAGTAAATATTTTAAGGGAGGAAAAGTACTCCTTTTGTAAATCTATGATAGAAATGTCAACACTCAATTACAAACTATTCATCACTGGACCTTTGTTTTTGAATTTTACTTTTTGTGTGTGTTCTTCTCAGACCACTTTTCAACTGCTCATAAGGCATGCCTACTTTTAAGACTTCCTCTTGGATTCTGCAACACACACCATTGTCCTAGCAATCTTTCTTGAATTTTTGGCGTGGTTTTCTCTTCCCCTCTTTTTTAAAACACTTTTTTTTTAATAGGCTCTATGCTTTTATCATTGCTATTTTGGGGGGGAAATATGTGTCTTTTCAGATCCTTAGTTCACCAACCTGCATTTGCCCATTTTTTTATATGATCCTAATGACCTAAGTCCTTTTTGGCTTTCTCAAGCTTGGCCACATTTCCATATCCATAGCTTCTCAGTAAATTACCAGCGTCTGCAGGCATCTCTTTGAGCTTCATGAGTTGGGGGTGGCTAAGATATCTGACATTTGAAGCAAAGTTAAAATCTTAATGTTTACTATTTCTGAGTTTTCTCTCTCTCTAAATTTATTTATAGACTTACTGGCAGGAATTTCCCCTCTCTTGGGAAAATATAATATAGTTTTTATCCATATTCCTTGGTCAGGGAGTTGTAGTTTATTAGTAGATAGGCCGCTGGTGGTGTGGGTGTTAGGAAGACATTAGTGCACAGCTGTTCTGCTTTCTATGTTTGTAATTGTTGTTTTCTGGATCCTGGAAACACAAAGATCCAGAAAAACACAAGGTTTTCAGCTGCAGGCTCACCAGCAGGGAAGTATTATTGGTGACCCGCAAAGCATGTTTTTAAAATGTTCCTCCATTACTTTTTAGTCAATGGAAGCTCACAGCATTTTAATAGAAACTTTCTGGGCTGGTCAACATCCCATCCTGACATGCATCAGATTTGACATGCTAATTGCAGATTTGAAGAAATTGCTGAGTATCAGCAGATCCAGTATCTATAATTTCAAGTGCAAAATCTTCATTAACTGGTTATTTTTATTCTCACTCGCTACCACCACACAGATCAACAGCTGGGGTGCCATTGTGGAAATCCCTCCTGCAGTTTCTTGTGAATACCTGGGTATGGGCTTGCGCTCCTGACTGCAGTGGAATTTGGGCTATCATATAATTTCCTTTTAAATGCTACCTCAACAGCTGTCTGCCACTCTGTCGACAGCCATCATTTATTTCATTTCTCTAGTGTACCTTCACATTTTCCCCGTGGAAGCAGTGAATATTTTCTTTGTAATTTACCTATTTTCTGTCCACTTATATATGAGCTGCCCTTCACTGGTAAAGGAGACCAGTTTGAAAATTGTAAGTATACCTGCCATTCATGCATGATAAATAATAGTAACGTGAAGGGCATTATTTTCAAGTTTAGAAACTTCATTGGTAAATCTGCTTTGGTTCATGGGGAAATAATATTTGGTGCATATTAAATAGGAAACAAATAAAATACACTAAGGAATAATCTTCTAGGTTGTTTTTTTTTTTTTATTAAATTGTATTTTGGTGGATGCCTTTAAAGAATCCCACCTGGGTGGCTCAGTCGGTTAAGCATCTGACTTCGGCTCAGGTCATGATCTCATGGTTCGTGGGTTCAAGCCCTGTGTCAGGCTCTGTGTTGACAGCTGAGAGCCTGGAGCCTGCTTCAGATTCTGTGTATCCCTCTCTCTGCCCCTCCCTTGCTCACACTCTCTCTGTCTCTCAAAAATAAATAAACACAAAAAAATCTTAAAAAAAAGAATCCAAATAAATAACTTCTGCATCATTCTATCTTACATTAGGAAATCAAGTGTAAAGCATTGGGTTCAATTTATCTGTGTTTCTGAAATTAACATAAAGGTAGGTTCTCTTTTGGCCCTAAATCAAGTGATGTCACATTAAATCAGTTATCTCCTCTCTATGCTAATGATACCTCGCATTCAGTATGACATCATGCTTACAGAATATATTTGACTTTGTGAAGAATTGTCTATGGAATTTCTTTTTATTCAATTTTCCAGATTAAAAAAAAAAAGACAGCCTGCCATAATAAGATGATTTCCACAACACTGTTGTACTCAAGGGCTTATGATAAGCAAGGGATTCCATCATAGCTGATAATAAAATTCTATAATAATTTTTTTGTATTTACAGTGAGCAAAAAAGCACTAGAAATGCCAGACTATCCAAACTATCACAGTGTGAGATTCTGGAAGGCTTTCTGTGTGGTGAAAGACCCAACCCACTTATGAGTAAATCCACAGGGCTTGGACTGGACTTATCATTATCCCAGTGGTTTAGCATGATGGGTCAAAAATCCATTAGTGTTGTCCTATAATTTGAGGTGGAGACACTTCACAAACAGAACGTCATATTCCAACCTCCAAGACCTTTGCCTTCCACTTACCAGTGTTTCTGCAGCTAGGGGAACACACGGCAGTGGTTATTGAACAGGGCACACTGATTGCTGGGTACCAAGGCCAAAATCATGGGTTTACCTCTGGCATGGACTGGTAAGCTTCATATTGGTTTATGGATTCAAACAGTTCCTCTAATCTCAACAAACTACAGGCTGAACACCACTGGTCATTAGGATGGCAGAACAAGAGGAAACGGTCTGATAAGAGGAAATCCATCTCATTCTGCAGGAAATAAAGGAAGATATATCTATGTGACACAGGCTTGGTAATGTTGTCTGTACATCGAGAAGATCGTTACATTGCAATCAAACCCAATAGGATCTGTTTTAGTAATAGAATAGTAGTTGGTTAAATCAATCATAGCTACTCTAGCACCTACCCCTCTCCAAGCAACATAACAAAAGAGCATGTGGGTTTAATTAACCACACAAAACCACAAATACCAGCTAGTTGAGCTGATTTCCAGAAGTAACTCTTTAGGAAGCTTGAGCACTAATAACATAAATTTTGTGACTCACTGTCAGTGACTGCAGTAACTTGACTATACATTGTGTCTTCCATCTAAGAGCTTCTGAAAAGAAAGTGTAATTTTTAAGGAAATACAGGACTATATCTTCTGCTGTTTTGATCATGATTTTAATAGCATTAAATTATCTCATGAGAAAATAAATGTGATGAGAATTTAGGTATAATATATAGGATTTGAGATTCTCTTCAGTGAAGATCTTTTCTTAACTTGCTGTTAATTAATTAGAATTTGTTGGCATCCTATAGATCAGATGTGTTTATTGCCATTTATCAATATGTAATTGGATGGTATATTGGAGAGATCTTCTAATAAGGTAATTTGGGCTTTTAATTTTTTTTAATGTTTATTTATTTTTGAGAGGGAGAGAGAGTGAGTGTGCACCCAAGTGGGGGAGGAACAGAGAGAGAGGGAGACAGAGAATTGGAAGCAGGCTCAACACCATCAGCGCAAAGCCTGATGTGGGGCTCAAACCCACAAACCATGAGATCATGACCTGAGCCGAGATCAAGATCAGATGCTCAACCACCAGGTATTTAAAAGGCACTTCAGGTATTTGGCCTTTTAAATCTTTTAGTTTAAGCCTTTCTCAAAAAGACTACTTGTTTTTGGAAGGGAGTCTTGATCCCTGTGAAGTTAATGGCAGGTGAAGAGTAGCTGATGAGTGAGGACTGGGGTGAGAGCAGGCAAGGTCCCAGTGATGTGATGGTGACACTTCCTTACCTTATTTTCACCTCGTACAACTTGTTCTTGGGTGTGACTGTGACTCACAGTGTATTGGAGAAAAACGTCCAAACACAATGAAAATCGTCCACTCCATGCTGGGCAAAGCATTTGCTACAGAGAACATTTAAATTATTTCTTCAAATTTTTGACCAAAAAGAGACAAAGTGAATGAGAAACAATGCTAAGGCAAGCATTATGCCAAGTCAACATGACCATATCTGGTCATTTATGGTGAAATCCTAGAAATAATTTTTAAAGCTCAGTTAAAAAAATTAGGCACATCGATCACATGACACGTTTGAATTGCTTCTGTATATTTCAAAAACAATTATAACTGGGGAAAATAAACTCACCAAATGTGGCCATTATCTATTGTCTACTACATTGTTACCCAAAGTACCATATATTTTTGCCTCTGAGATGCCATGTTCTAGCATACATTATTGAACACTGAGAAAAACAATGTGCCCAAATCAGTATGCCATCAATTATATCCCAGTTTTAGAGATATTACAATATAAAAAAATGACATGCTGTTAAATTAAATAAATTGTTCCAAATCTGCTCACTTCTCTCCACCCGCATTCAAATGGTCATGCTACAAACCACCAGATTGTCACATGAACCATCTTTTAATAGATTTCCCTCAAATTGAGTCTTGTCTCCCCTCTGACTCACTCCACTACAATTTATTTTCTTCCAGCAACCTTGGTGATCTTTTCAAATTGTATGTTTGAATATGGTAAAAATACTTCTGTAACTGTTCATTGCTCTCATGATAAAAGTCTTAAAAAGGCAGAATTATTGAGATCAGATGATCTCATACTTCAAATCTTTCTAGAATTCCGTGACGCCCAAGCTCTCATACCATTTAACAAAATAAACAGTGCAAACTACATGTGAGTTTTAGTTATATTTCTCAAATTGAAACAGTGAGGAAAGGTTCTGTGGCAGATTGGATTTTCAAAGTTGGCTACCGCAATGATCCCCATCCTCAGGGCCTTCTTGCAAGGTCACTTTGCAAGGTCACTTTGAAACTATCACCAATGGAGGTCTATTTCTTCTTGTTGTAATGTTGGCTGCACCTGTCACTTATTTTGCAATATAATTTGCCCCAGAAGTTATGGTACCTCCATGTCTCATTTTAGGGGTCGTGCAACTTCCTTTTTCAGGCACGTGGACGGCTGTGAAGATGCTCGGAGAAAATCCAAGCAGCCATGTTGAGGACAGTTAAGGCCACTTCCCCTGTTGAGAGGCCCAGCTGAACTCCCAGCTGGCAGCCATCAGTAGCTGCCATCCATGGACTCAGGCCATTTTGAAAGCTCCAGCCACCAGCTCAGTGCAGCGACCCCATGGAGACCCCGTGGAGCTGCAGAACCACGTTGCTGGGCCCTCCCCGAGTTCCTGACTAAGAATCGGGAGAAGCGAAATGGTTGGTGTTTTTCTTTTTTTTCCTCTAATTTTATTGAGATATAATTGACATATAACATTGTGTTGATTTAAGATGTAAGTGTTCATTTGTTACATATATATTTCAATATGTTTACCACCTTTAAGCCGCTAAATTTGGGGGAAATTTCTTAGGCAACAAAAGATAAGTAAACTATTTCCTATTTGGAAATTTTTCATACCTTGTGAAGAACTAAGAGCTGAGGGACAGATTTATCACTAGAGATTTCTAGAAGAATCATGAAAAAAAAGTGATGAAAAAATGAAACTGCTAGAGAAAAAATTGTATTTACTTTGTAAACTAATCAAGCATTATGGCAACACATTTTACTATAATATTTCAAGAGGAAATAATTTTGCATATATTTGATTTCCCAAAGGATAATGTAAATATACACATATACACACATACATAAAAATTCTCCCAATGTTAGCTATGAACTACGCTTTCAGTGGGTGAACATAGAGGATTTTGAGATTTGCCTAAAGTTTGCTATTTTAGTACAGAGCTGTTTGTAGAAATGCATTCCTGAAAACCTTTTCCAAAATTTTATTTTGATGCCACCAAAAACCTGGAGGTATTACTGTGTGTACTTTTATATCAGACAAATGGACATGTGGGAAAAAATAATTTTTATTTGATAGTTATTTTCATTTTTATTCAATTTCAAAACAATTGGATTAATAATGGATTAAATTATGCTTCTGCTCTATTTGCTTTCTTTCTCACTCAGGAAAACTTACGAATTTTGAGTAAAGAACTATTTTCAGGGGTACCTGGGTGGCTCAGTGAGTTCAGCGACTGACTGTTGGTTTCTGCTCATGTTGTGAGTAGGTGTCTACAATGGGCATGGAGCCTGCTTTAGACACTGTCTCTCTCTTTCTCTTTCTCTTTCTCTGTCTCTGTCTTCCTCTTCCCCATTTACTCTCTCTCTTTCTCTCTCAAAAAAAATTATTTTCATAATGGAAAACTAGCAAAAAGTATCTTGCCATTGTCATTGGTAACAGAGCAAATGGTAAATATCAAGAATAATTTAGGGATCAAGACCTAAAATGCCTTGCATTGCCTTGATGAATAGACCATGGAGAGTCAATATCATGGGTCCCCGGGACTGAGAAGAGAAGGGTTGGCTAGTGCATGGGAATATGAGAGAGAAAGTGAGAGAGAAGGAGGGGACTTGTCTGGCTCATATCGCTCTTTCCTTTTCCAGGTCATCTATTTACAGTACCCTTCACCCTTGCAAAAGAGAAAATGCTTGGGAAAAAAAGTCACACTTGCCAAATTAGATACCAAGTTTCCAGGTCTTAGAGATTAAAAGACAGTTTGAGATTTAATTGATGATTTTTCAATTTTAGCAGTTTTTATTTTAACATCTGACTTTGAGCTTCATCTCAGCGTGAAGTGTCACTCGGTTATGAAATGATGTATGCCTGGTACAAGGTACAATGAGTAGGAAGGATTGGAGTCAGAGAGTCTGGGGTTGAATTCAGAGCCAGTGTTGTGCTGGGCGAGACCTTCTCATCTGATAAATACAGGTCATGCTATTGCAAGGATTTGATAGATCTCTCTCTCTCTCCTCTCTCCCTCTCACGCACGCGCACACACACACACACACGCATACAGGCAACTCTGACATATTATCTGACACTAAAGTGTACAAATGACAGTTTTATTGGTACATCAGTGAGATTTGCTGAAATGAGTGAGTGACCACTGTTTCCTGAATCCACATACATCTTCTTTGTGTTTCTGTCTCCTTAGCATGTCCATGCTCCTTTTTCACTGACACTTTGTACTGGTGTTGTCTGTGGTTCTGAGCTCAAAAGCTACATATTAACAAAAACTGAGAAACAGGGGTGCCTGGGTGGCTTAGTCGGTTAAGCGTCCGACTTTCGGACTTTCGCTTAGGTCATGATCTCACGGCTCGTGGGTCCGAGCCCCCCGTTGGGCTCTGTGCTGACTGCCAGCTCCGAGCCTGGAGCCTGTTTCAGTCTGTGACTCCCTCTCTCTCTGACCCTCCCCTGCTCACGCTGTCTCTCTCTCTCTCTCCTAGAAATAAATAAAAATATTAAAAAAAAATAACCTGAAAAACAAAGAGCACTCCATACTGTCTCCCAAGCAAGGCACCCTTAGGATTTCTGCTATAAGAGGCTCTGGAGGGAATTTTCAAGTACACTGCAGAGAAAGAGAGAGAGAAGGGGAATCGTGCTGCGTATCTTTTAATTTGTTGCAATTGTGATAAGGAAATATGATTTTTCAGCAAATGTAAATTGAAGTCTATTATTTAAAGAAAAGCTAAAATTTTAAATTAAATTGTTTATTTTTTAGAAATTGTACTGTCAAGTCTTGACCTTTATTGAGGAAATGGAATCAGCAATATAATAACCTATTTTTAAAATATTGATGTTAACTAATATCATTCTAGGTGCTGCTGGGAACATATTAAAGATGGAGTTACGAATTATATAACACATCAGTGATCTTGGAAGGTGAGAGTGACCTTGGAACTTGCTGAGATTAATACTGATTGGTAATTGAAGAGAAATTCTATACAGTCAGCTTAATAGTTCACCTTACATCTGTCATATGAGTATAACCATAGGTATTACTGTTCAGAAATTCATCTGATATCACTCCCATGCAATTTACTTCGGGAAAAATCCAGTTAGGGGGAATGACGGTTTTCCTTACTTAATACTATTTAAACTACTACTATATTAGTTAAAAAATTAGGTGGCTAAAATATTATTAGTGGAAATAAATATGGAAAGTATTGACATAACAAAGCAAGGCACGTTTAATATATTTTAAATTGTCTGATTTCTAGCAATGCTAACAAGGAAAAATAGTTTAACATATGGAAAGATTGTCAGTGGCATACATTATATCCTCTTTGTGAAATTTAGGAAATTGCAAAAATTCTGATATGAATTTTATTAGCACCTAAAATATGATACTACATTTGAAACAAAGAAAGGTAGAAAGAGTCTACCAGATAGTTTAGTTTCTAATAGTTATGCCATGGCAAAAATTTGAAGAAGGCTACAGTATTCACAAATGTTCTATAAACAGCATAAAAAGCTACCTCATCTTCTTTATTGTTACACCAGCTCTGTAGATCTGTAAATTTACCTTCAGCCACTTTACATCACTGACCCCTATAGATCATCAGTGTTTTATGTGTTTATGACTTTTATTATAAAATATCTTTTGCTTTTATCTTTTCCTAAGGTAATATATTTCCCATTTTAAAATAAATCAGTCACTGGGATTTGTTGATCAGTTTTTAGTTTATGAGTTTTATCCAGTGGTGTAATAATTACTTGCAGTTGCCGATATGCACAAGGTTTATTATCCCCTAGCAAAGAGGATCCTAGAAGCTTCCTACAGGAGGTGGCCTTTATATCCCTTTTGTAAGATGTAATTTGCCAAGTAGACATACATGGCATCATCCTAAGCAGAAAGGACAGTGTGTTCAAAGGCCAGAGGCATGCAACATCGTGTAAATTTCAGAGGTCAACAAATAATTTCATTAGGCTGGGATACGGTCCATTCACTAAGACTGCATGAGCCTATGTACTTTGCCCTGTTTTATACTTCCTGGGGAGTGGATCTTGGCTCCCCTAATTTTATTTCACCTTACATATTCAGACTGAAGACAGTTAGGCCTTCCTGTCCATGATACTTACAAAGCTTCTTGATCTTTTTAGGTGCCTCCTCAGTATATAGAGTTGACTCATGATTAAAATAATGAACCTACGTTATTATGTGATACTTCATTTAAAAAACCATCCTCTATATTCTTACCTTATATCAGGTTTCTATGTGGTTTTATTATGTAGGGTATCCTGTCTGAGCAGAGTGACTATCATCATCTTTCATCCACAGTTTCACTTGTAATACAGTCTAATTTTTTGACTTCTGGTTAGAAGTTTTAATAAAAGAACAATTGCTTAGCCTTTGAGTGGAGATGAAGGACATAGTCTCATGATTGATTCAAGTGCTGTATCTGAGAAAAAGCTCTTAGCAGAAAGAAACGGGACCCAGCTCAGGTGTTTATCATTTCCTTGAACTTCTAGTCTTTCCAACAGAGGAACGATATTTCTGCTCATACATTTCTGTCAAATAAGAGAGATATTTTGAGTAGAGAACAATGAGTCATTACACATTTATCAATAGCATTCAGTTAAATTTGATATAGAGATGAGTATTTTTCTGAACACACAAGGGCATTTTGAAACTTTGGCTTTCTTAATGAATACTTCAGATATGGATCTAATCAAGGATTGTTACATTAAAAAAGAAAATACATGAGTTAGCAATCAGAACACCTTTTACCAGAGTGTGAGTGTCAGTTAGCAGAGTATAGGAATGAGTTCACAGAGTGACATATAAGGGGGTCTATGGCACAAAGTGGATAAAGACCTAGTTTTGCTCAAAATAAATGTTACGTTCTGGGTGTGATTACAATCATAAAAACAATAGAAAATAAAAAGACAAGTACAATGACAGCATAGCCAGTTCCCAAAGGCAACAGTTTTGAAATAGAAAATAAAATGAGCGAATCACAAAAAGCATCAGCACGAGGAGGTAATGTATCCTGGCGAGGACTACACTCACCAGCCCCTGGTGGTTACTTCTGATCCCTCAATGCTGGCACAATCAATAACAGGTGTCTATCAATATGTGCATTGATATGAATGAGGGCGTAGTAAGTAATCTCTTACACTGAACATTCACACATTGCGTCAATTTAAGTTGCCTTTAATACCTCTTTTTTTTAGGTCTCCCATTACAAAGGATAAAATTTAGTTTTGGGTTTTAATTGCTTTTGTTTGTTTTTTTTTTTTCTTACAGCAAATTTGGAGAACCTTAATAAATAAAGAAGTGGAGATATCTAGAATGTTCACTTCCAGTCAGAATGTGTGGAAGCCAATTTTATATAGATATTAAAACCTGTCATTTCACAGCAAATGTGGAATTTCCAGGTCAGCTAGCCTAGGATCCTTTGGTATTCCTCTGTGGGCCTCTATACTGCGAAAGAATTCTTGGAAGATTTGCTGACTTGTGCTGGTATTACATACAAAGTCTTTCAGGGACACCTTTTATTATTACCCCGATGAAAAATATCACTGCCCTGCTGAATCATTTGACTACTAAGTCTTCTTTTTCCTTGTTTTTGATTTTGCCTATGATACTGATAAACATCTGAAAGTGGAGGAGATTGCTTATGTAAACTGACCTTACTTGTAGAAATACATTTTAGGGCTGTTGTTCCAGGGTCTCCTTTAGAATGGCTCCCAGCCATCTACAATTTACGTACACGTAGAAAATGTGTACTCCTGTTTGGTTCTGTTTTAACATTACAATATTTTCTATAAAATTTAAATGTCTATCTATCAATTGAATAACTTACTTGAAAAAGAGTTGGGATTGGGTTTCTCAATCCATCTCTTATTTCTAAATTTACTTGGAGAAACAAAAATAGTTCACACTGATTGAATAGTTAAGATCTGTCAGGTGCTTTTATAATCACTTTGCATTAAATCATTCCTAAACACTAAATTAACAGGAGTGAAAACCCTTTGCAAAGGATAGTAGCCTCATCCCCATATTAAACATGATAAAACTGAGATACAGATCTGTAAAGTAATTTGCTAGAGGTCTGCCAGCCAGCAAGGAGTGGGTATTACTTTCAAACCTAGGTCCTTATTAATAATCATTCTTGAGTGTTAACCCTTCTGAGCTTCAGTAGTTTCCAATATAAAATAGAGAAAATTCTTTCTTCACAGGACCATTAAAAAGATCAAATCTCCTTCTCTCTAACCACATTTCAAAGAGGCACTCCTTTTGCCCAAGGATTACGAGGAAAGTGTGCTTTTCCCCCCTGGGTTAAGCAGCCTGCTGCCAGAGCGCACAGATGGTTGGACAGAATGAAGACTGACTTTCGGCACCCACTCATCTGTTGCTTGGCAAACTCATTTCTGTACCCAAAGCGTGGGACTCTCACAGTGGCTGTAGACACACCATGCCCTGTTGTCAAACTCATCAGCAACTCTGAATTTCTCGAAAGACAAAACTAGCATAGTTTTGTAGCATAGAAATGTCTCTATGGGGGAGCCTGGGTGGCTAAATTGGTTAAGTGTCCAACTTCAGCTCAGGTCATGATCTCGCGGTTTGTGGGTTTGAGCCCGGTGTCGGGCTCTGTGCTGACTGCTAGCTCAAAGCCTGGAGCCTGTCCTTGGATTTTGTGTCTCCCTCTCTCTCTGACTCTCCCCTGCTCATGCTGTCTCTATCTCTCTGACTCTCAAAAATAAATAAAAAACATTAAAAAAAAAAAAAAGAAGTGTCTCTGTGATGTGGCCTCTACCTTTGCCACATCTTTACAGGATTACTTGTGATTTCTGGATTTACCCTACTTTGTTTCTGTGATCCTTGAGAAGGCCACCCCTTCTGTCTAGGAAGTGACTGTTTTCCCTAACTAACTGCCACTGCTGCGTTAAGTAGCAGGCCATTATCACAAATGCCTTCTTTGACATCCTGACACTACCCAAGGGCACCTTCTCTCATATTTCTTAACACCTTGTCCTTGTTTTTACTATAACACATCCTGTGCTATTTAAAAAATATTTTCATATCTGTTTCTCTTTCAATCTCTGAGTGTTTTTGGTGGCAGGGGATCTTTTTGGCTCCTCCCCATGTCTTTACCAGTGCTTGCTGCAGTTAGGAGGTGCTTAGTAAGTGCTTGTTTCATTGACTTAAAAATTGACATTAAAAATCCTCTAGCCAATTAAAAAGCAGGATCGTTCCCTCTTAAGATTGAAGTAAGAATGAAAAAGAAATTAATGAGAAGGTAATTACCATAATGTTTTACCTTCTCTGCTTTATTTGGTATAGTGGCTTATACTTGGTTCTATGCACTTTGATGGGAATATTTCAATTTGTTCCCACCACCGTAATTCACTTATCTGTATAGGGTTATTTCCTCAGTAATTGGGACTGTAATAATGTAAGTTTCTGTCATTTACAGGCTGCTTAGAGTTTTGATTCACAATAGGAAGAGCCCCGTATAATGGAATAGGATGACAGAACTGAATTGGTGCTTTCAATTCTTATTTGATTGCCCAGGTTAGAGAAAGAAAGGTAATTATAGGACGCAGAAAAGTATATCATGACAATGACATTTAATAACTTGCCCACAGATTTAGTTTTCTTTGGATGATATCTATATTTCTTCATGGAACAGAGTGAATAAAAATCCTCTAGAGTAAGATTATCTTAGGTAAATGTAATGTTTCCTCCTTTTGTCCAACAAAGAAAGTACACTTGGCACTTTCTGTATGCTTTCTTGTATAGTAGCTATGTCGTAATTTTATTCATAGATTTTTCTTCTAGTACACTGCACAGCCCTTGTGTGAGAAAGGACCTATATACTATTAATTTTCATTTATTATTTGTATCTAATACAGTATTTGCTTCAAAAACAAATCTATTTAATAAAATAACAGCAACAGAAACTCAGAATATATCGGTCAATTAATGTGTGTTTATTATTATCCATAAAAGTATAATAATCAATTGGCAAAACTTTATAAGAACAATGTTTCTGAGTGCTTATTAATGATTTAAACATTTGAAAGTAGTCATCAAATTTATTAAATTCATTCTCAGTCTTCAATTCTGAAGATTGTCTCCATGTTTCCAGGAGCTCAAAGTCTTCAAAAACTAAGGTTTGAAAATTCTGTCTCATTATGACATACTCATATATTTTTTAAAGTTATTTATTTATTTTGAGAGAGACAGAGACAGCATGAGTAGAGGAGGGGTAGAGACAGTGGGAGAGAGAATCCAAAGCAGACTCTGCACTGCCAGCACAGAGCCTGATGTGGGGCTTGAACCCACAAAGCCATGATCATGACCTGAGCCAAAACCAAAAGTCAGACAATTAACAGACTAAGGTACCCAAGCACCCCTATGACACAGTAATATTAACAGGATTTCATTATTATTGAAAGTATTTCCAGCCTTCTCGGTACATTGGACAATATGTGTGTTGAAGGAAATTTACCTAATAATATCAAAGGAAAAACATAAGGCAATGAATTCCAGGAAAATCTTTACTTTTTAAATAAGTTTCTTTTTAAAAGTTTTTAAAGCATTTATTTATTTTTGAGAGAGAGAGAAAGAGAGAGAGAGAGAGAGAGATGTATTTCACCATTATTTATTCCATTTTGATGTTCTGTTGTTTTGAGTGAGTTAAACTTTCTGTCACTGTCACATCTCTGCTGCTTAAAGAATTTCCTTCAACGTATTTTTTAGGGCATGTCTTCTGACAATGAATTTAACATTGTTGTTTGTGAAAGTATTTTTCCTTAGATTTGAAGTGTATTTTAAAAGTGTCCATAGCATTACAGGTTAAGAGTTTATTTTTCTTTTAGCACTTCAATGACTTAGTTTCTTTGACTTCATGCTTATGTGGTTGCTGATTAAAAAAAAAGTCTGCTCTGATTTTATCCTTATTCCTTTGTATAGAAAGTGTTTTTTTCTTTCTCCCTCTGGCTGCACTCAAGATTTTCTCTTGTCTTTGGTTTCTGCAGCTTCAATGACTAAGTGTGTTTGGCATTTTTGTTTGTTTTGTTATCTTTCAAGTTTGGTATATTCAGTGATCCTTGGGTTTCTAGTATGGTGTCTATCAATAATATGTAAAGTCTGCAACCATTATTTTGTCCAGTATTTCTCCTGTGCTGCACTCACATTCTTATCCTTTTAAGGCTACTAATATGTTAGACTGTATGACATTATTCCTCAGCCCTTGAATTATTTTGCTCTTTTTTACTGGTTAAATTTCCATTTGCCTCATTGCACTTCCCTATCTTTCAGCTCACTGCTGATTCCCTAGACTGCATTAAGTCTAACCATGAGCAAATTGAAAGCCTTCTTCATCTCTGTTAACTTGTTTCCTATTATAACTTCCCATTTGATTCTTGTAGTTTCCATTTCTTTATTGAAATTACCTCTCTGACCCTATATGTCATCTACCCTTTACACTAGAGCCTTTTACTTATTATTGTATTTATTTTATGTTTTTTGTTTGAGGATTCTAACATCTGTGGCATATTTGAGTCTGGATGATTGCTTTGTATCTTTAGACTGTATATGTGTACATGCTGTATATATATGTGTGTGTGTGTGTGTGTGTGTGTGTGTGTATAATAACTAAATAAGTTATATACATATTTTATATACATACGGTAAAACCTTTGTTTGTGAACATAATTCATTCTGGAAAAAATGCTTCTAATCCAAAGCACTTGTATATCAAAGCAAATTTCCCCATAAGAATTAATGGAAACTCAGATGGTTCACTTCACAACCCTAAAACATTCATTAAAAATGATTACAATAGTGTAATATAATATAAAATAATAAGAAAATACAAAGTATAAGGAAAAATAAACAAATTAACCTGCACTTAACCTTTGAAAAGCTTCATGGCTGATATGAAGGAGACCAGAGAGAAGAGAGTTACTATGTAGGAAAACTTTCACTATCACTGAGGGAATCACTGATATCTCTTGGCTCAATGGAATCTTTTTTCTTTATGTGCAACTTCAAGAAGGAACCTATCCAATGACAGATTTTGCAGATTTTGTGGAAATGTGACATTGCATGGTCATTAAACACGTTGATCACTTGCAGTGCTACGGCTTTATTTGGGTGGTGCTTTTCTACAAAATTTTGCACTGTTCCCCACATTTTACACATATCTTTTATCTCATTTGAAGTGAAGGGTTTCTCCTCTTTTTTCTCTTCCTTTGCAGATGAGATACAGATGTAAACTTCTTATAAAATCTTGCAATTTTGGCCACTTGCATACCTCATTCTTATTTCTCAGTGATTTCCTTCTTAACATCCACCTTAATCATCTCCTTCTTCTTACTACCAGTCTTTTCAACCTTTTTCTGCATGGGGGCCATCGCATACACTTACACAGATGTTGAATACAGTACGGTATTATACACTCATGCCATATTCTGTATTGAATGTAACTGGCAACAAGACAGCAGAGGAAAGGGTCTCTATCTGCAGGCAGCCTGACCTAGAATGAAGCAAAGCCTTCCTAAGCTCATTCTTGTGCCGAAAAGCAAAGGATGGTCCGTAGGTGCTTAGAAGTTACCAAAAATACACTAGTGCCAGTTGTGGGCACTTTCTAATGTCCTGAAAAGTCACTCATTTCTGCCAAACACAGTGGCCTGAGACTGAGCACCTGAGCACAGGAGATGATCACCCACAATCCCCCAGCACGCGCAGGCGTGTGAGAAAGAAGAGCCATTGGCTCAGTTGTGATCATATGATGTTCACCATCACATACTACTCATATGCAAGACATGGCTTGTTTATCAAGTTAAAATTTATTAGAAATGTTTGCTTGTCTTGTAGAACGCTCACAGAACAAGTGACTTGCAATCCAAGGTTTCACTATATAAATACACATACATGTGTGTGTGTGTATATATATATATTTCCTTGTCCTGGGCCTTTGGTGTCCATTATATGTAAATGTAGTCAGATATCAGGCAAGTTTGAAGTTGGTTCCCATTGGAGTTTGCCTTTCAGCTTTGGATCTTCCCTTTGTTTTACTCTCTAGAATTCGTTTTTTTCAGTATTCCTAATCCTATTCCAGTTTACACAGTGCTTATTAGTGTGGTGATGAAAGGAAGAGATGGTGTGCATTATCTGACGTTCTGATTTCCGTCTTAGGCAGATATTGCAAACCTGGGCCTTGAGGGTATGGTCCTCCGAAGCGCTCCTGCTCCCCTGGGGCAGGGGCAGAAATATCTGCTAGATTCAGCATTCTGGGAATAACAAGAGCCCACATTTAATAGGTTCCGCATGGAATGCTGAACCTAGCAGGTATTTCTGCCCATCTCCAGGGGCTAGAGCTTTTTGCTTATTTGTTCACTTCTCCAGCCACAATCAGTATCTGCCCTCAGGCTACAAGTGTTTTATTTATTTATTTTTCCTCTGATGACTAGGACATTTTTTCTTTCATAGGGGAGATAGGGAGGATGGCTTTTTGTGGGTTTTCAGAGGTGGCTGGAGCTCTCTCTGGATTCTCTTCACCAATGCATACCTGCTGGGATTCTTACAAAAAGCTTGCAGATGTGATGGCTTTCAGGCACATTAATTCTCATCCCAAACCATACTTGCCTCTAGTAATTTGTGTAACATTTCTAGCTGAATCTTCTTACCAGCTTATATGACATCAGGGCATCTGTCCTGACCAAATTCTCTGGCCCTGCTTTCTTCCTGCATTCACCTCTCTCCTCAGACATGGAATTGGATTTTATTCTGCCATCTGGTTCTCCCATATCTATGAAAGTCTCAAATCTGTAGTCTGTCCATTTTTTTTCATGTTTCGAGGTTGAGAATGATGCTCTTTCCTGCTCTATATCTCAGAACTAAAATCGCAAGTCCCTAAATCCACCCTTCCTTCCTTTTTTCCTTCCTTCCTTCCTTCCTTCCTTCCTTCCTTCCTTCCTTCCTTCCTCGCTCTCTTTCTCTCTCTTTTCCTGTGATATCATTAGTTAAAACTGATGGTCAATACTTAATAACGAACATTTGTATGCATGTTGTCAAAAAAAGTTTATTATATAATTTATTCTTTAGGAAAAATTCCAATAATCTTAATTGCCAGAACATTTATAATTTCCCGGGATAATTGTGACATCTTCTTAGTTTATGTACAAATAATTTTATGAAATTAATCTGCTGACATGTCTTCTCACTTCATTGTTGCTTGAGAAAGCTAAGAGTGAAGTTATAGTCCCACATTCCCACATGCACATCATTGCAGTTTGCATCCTCAGTGTCCTTTCTGGCATTACTTTGTCCCCATCCATGTTCTTACCTCTTTTGTTGCCTTATTTTCAACTCATCCAATTACCCCCCATGAGTTCTTATGAGCCATCAGAAAATCTTTCTAGAATATCATAAGGTATAAATATAAAAAAAGAGACAAATTTTTAAAAGGCAATAATAAAGATAAAAAGATAAAAAGGGAAAGGAGAGAGATGCAGCTTAAGAAAGACAGCACAGGGGTACCTGGGGGGCTCAGTTGGTTAAGTGTCAGACTTTGGCTCAGGTCATGATCTCATGGTTTGTGAGTTGGAGCCCTGCATCGGGCTCTGTGCTGACGGCTCAGAGCCTGGAGCCTGCTTCATATTCTGTGTCTCCCTCTCTCTCTGCCCTTCCCCTGCTCACACTCTGTATCTTTCTGTCTCTCAAAAATAAATAAATGTTAAAATTTTTTTAAAAAGAAAGACAGTGTATAAACTTATTGTAGGAAACAAATATAATAAGCATAAATAATTTGATTTCTGGAAAAAATGTTAACATCAATAGAAATTTTAGCAGAAACTTAAAAAATTCTAAAACACCCAGAAGGGACAAAAATCATAAAAACAAAAAGAATGTGCACTTTTATTGGTGACTTAAATGCAAAGAATCAATATTGTTATCTTTAATCATTTGGTGTTAAGCCCCAGTCTTCTGTCAATAACTCGAATGTAAAAAATGAAGAAGTTGTATTTGGGAGAATTTCAGACAAAGGTGAATGCAATATCTGAGTGAATAGAAAACAGTGTTGGGAATTTGTAGGGGAACAGACAGGGAGTCAGACAACCTTTGTTCCTCTTCTTTACCTGTCACTAGCAGCATGACCTTGGTCAAGTTACTTAAGCTTTCTGATATTTGTTTTCTTCCTCTATGAAATAAAGGATTTATAACCACTTATGTGTAAGCTTTAAAAGTCTAGATCTGTAACTATAAGCAAAGGTTACAGTAAGCTGTGTTGGGTATTTAATGCCAAGCTGAGGATTTGAGACTGATCTGCTAGTAAATGGATGGCCATGGATGGTGTCTGAGCAGGTGGTTATCTGAAGCATTGAAATAAGGGGTTGGCTTAGAAAAAGAATATTTAGCATGTGGGTAGAGTGTAGAGTAATGGCTTGGACTGATAGTACGGTGACATAAAGGGCAGATAATGGAGGGCTATTGTGTGACACTGGTCTGTGTAATTACATTAGAGCTAATACAAGAAAGGATGTGAGCAGTGATGGTTTAGGAGAAGGCTTAGGATAACCAATACTACATGTGTCATAGGGATTCAAGAATTTGTCTCATTATACCCATTTCCTTTCTTTTTAAAAAAATTTTAACATTTACTCATTCTTGAGAGACAGAGCATGAGCAGGAGAGAAGCAGAGAGAAAGGGAGACACAAAATCTGAAGTAGGTCCAGGCTCTGAGCTGTCAGCACAGAACCTTATGTGGGGCTTGAACTCACTGACTCTGAAATCATGACCTGAACTGAAGTCGGATGCTTAACTGACTGAGTCACCCAGGTGCCCCTACCCATTCCCTTTCAATATGCACTTTACCTTAGTCCTTACTTAAAGATTTACTGTGTTTATACAATTAAATACCAGAAGTCTTCCAACCATACCATCCAATAAAAACAATGACACATTTAATTTTACTAAGATCATTAGAATGATCTAGTGTTGATTGGTCTTCTTTTCAGTGTCATTGAAATATCCATGCGACAACTGGTATTTGAGAGTAACAGTCAAAACTATTTTCTAAACTGCTCCTTCCTCACAATCGTATCATGTTCCTTATAACATTCACATATACCACATTGTACCATCCATAGCTATTCCTTACTGATGGGTAAGACAGCATGGACCTTATCAATATGGTGGAAACAACCTCTTAGTTTACTGGTGATAAACAAACCTGACTTTTATGTGCTAATTGCACTTTTAACTATCAAAAGTGTTCATATTTTGGTGACAAATCCTATAGGCACCTTATTTTGGAGTAACTCAGTATTAGGTGGCTACAATTGTACATTTTCCTCTTCCACAGATTCACAGATTCATGACATTCTATTGTCTCTACTCTGTGATTGAGAAATGCTAGTCTAGGGTATGTGCAAGGTATCAAGATACTCAACTCTTTTTTAAGGCATATGGAAAAATAATACATTTGCCTTATTACATTGAACCCTCTACTCAGTCTTCCCTCTCCAATGAACACAAAGAATCATAAAACTTGGACTTTCCCAAATGGTTGATATCAAGATACAAGGTGGTGATTGGCAGAATCTTGCCCCCACCCTCAAGGATTTCCATGTTTGTACCCAGAACTTGTAAACATTATGTTATATGGCAAGGGCAATTAAGATTACTAATACAGTGACCTTGAGATCAAGAGATGACCTTGATTGGGGATTATTCACGTGGTCCTTATAAGTGAGTGAGGAACCACAGTCAACTCATAGTGTTGCAGTTTAAGAATTCAATCCAATATGGTAGCTGTGAAGAGGGAGAAAGGGGGCCATGAGTCCAGGAATGTGGCTGGCTTCTAGAGACTGGAAAAGGGTAAAGCAGATAGTTTCCTTTTTACTGTTTCCAGAAAGGAATGCAGTCCTGCTGATAGTTGATTGAATCTCAGTGAAAGCCATTTTAGATATTTGAGCTCCAGAATTGTAAGTCTAAATTTCTGTTGTTTTTAAGCTACTAAATTTGTGGCAGTTTGTTATAGCAGCAATAGGAAACTATTACATAGGAGTTTGTAAGGTTCATCAGAATTTTTAAGTAGTGCTGATGATATCATGATCACTTATGTTGTATGTATATTAAAAAAAAAAAAAAGATTCAGGGGCACCTGGGTGGCTCAGTTGGTTTAGCCTTCAACTTTGGCTCAGGCCATGATCTCATGGTTTGTGCTTGAGCCTCATGTCAGGCTCTGTGCTGACAGCTCAGAGCCTGGAGCCTGCTTCGTATCCTGTGTCTCCCTATCTCTGACCCTCCCCTGCTCACACTCTGTCTCTCAAAAATAAAAAAAATGTTAAAAAATTTAAAAACACAGATTCACAACAAGTTTTTCCTTGAGCCCAGTCAGGCAGGGGCTTGTTTCATTAGTGAGTTTGTTTACTTTCTTTTGGTAGACAATAAGATCTCCATGTTCGTTTTCTCCTGTCTGCCCCAGAATCTAAGAAAGTAAGAGTTAAGTTTATGGTTAACTTTTATGATAGTCTGTAACATTTTCATCTTGCTATAAATCTACTCTTCCCATTTTTTTTTTTTACATTAGGGATTAGTCTTTTACTCTGCTTAGTGGTTTTGATAATATCAACTTTGAATACATTTGTAAAGAGAAAGGATAAGAAAATTACAGTATAATAATAATGAATTAAAATATAGTTTTATTTTAACTGATTAGATATCAATAATAAATTTCAATAGGATAAAGAACCAGAAATGTCAGTCTTCCCCAATATGCAGATTTAAAGTTGGTCAAATATTTACATTAAGATAATTTAAAAAACTGAAGAAAAAAAAGAAAAACAGTGACTGAGGTAATAATCACTTTCTAAATCAGTTTTTCCTTTGCCTATTCTTATAGATGGGGTCAATCAGTTAAATTAGAAGTCATATAAAACCAGTTCAACCATAACTGTTGGTTAAATTAATCAGTCACAGTTTATTATTTTATCTCTGGAGTCTAAACTAGGATTGTACTCAGGAAAGAATGAAAAAAATAACGCTGTTTCTCCCAACAAACTTTCTAAATCTCTTTTGTCTGTGGAATATTGCATATGTCATTGGTTATCAGAGTTTATAAATATTTGGACTTTTCCCTTCAAATATGCATGGAATTACTTTTTTATTGAGTACTAGCTGTACTTTCTTTTTACATTGCATATACGTTAGCTCCAAAAGAATCTCTGTTTCCTTATGATCATGTGAGGGTGGGTGGCCAAGCTTGATAAAACGCTATAGAATTGGTTGGTATAGTAGTCATGGTGTAGACCTCAAGCCCAATAGAAACCAGAAAACAGAAATGTCAAGTTTGCCTGGAGTCTTGGTGTTTCCTAGAAGAACTGTTATGTGATTTAGATTATTTTCTTGGATAAGCACAGTAATAAAACAAATGTGGTTCCACAGTATAAATAAATGTGCTGGATGTGAGACAAGACACATACCAGAATTTTGGCTTCAGATTTAACGTTGGAGAATATTAATGGATAAGAACAAATAGATAAAGACCCAGTGTTTGTATACAAATAATAATCCCTGAAAGGATTCTTAGTTTTTGTGAATGGAATTAGTTTTTAATGGCTGTCTCTTCAATTTAGTCTTTATTCATTCCCATATTTATTAAAAAATGAAAATAAAGAAATACTAGAGACTCTTGCTACTATATTGACTCATTCAGGGAAATATATGTAAATGGGTGTGTGTTTAACTTACAACTCTTGAAAAAGGAAACCAAGGTTAAGCATAGTAATGATCCCATGGACTAAACTATTACTGAATCCAGCTTCAATCCATCTCTTCAGTGAGTTGAAATAAATCTCAATAACTACAACTCAATGTAGAGAGTAAAAGCTTCTATCAGGCACATTAAAATATATATATATATTTCTGAGTGCCTCTTTTGTTAATTAGCTGTGATAGATAACAGAAAAAGAAAATATGCCTGTTTATCTGTAAAAGGTCATCATTACATTGGACATAAATATTTGAAGTATAGGTCTGTACATTTATGCATAGAAGCATTCATTAATTCTTCATATATATATGCATATATAATCACCCATTTTTAATAAATAAAAATAATTTTAAAAACAAATGAGAGTCATGTATATTTCTCTGCTTTGGTTGTGGGTCTGTCAATCAGAGGACATCATTCATTTATTTAGTTCCCACTACATAACAAAATTGCTCGGCACATTGTAGGTGCTTAATAAATATTTTGCGAACAGATCTAGAAGACAGTCATCCAGATTCTGCAAAATGCCATTGCTTTAAATATTTATAGTAGCTATGTCCACCCTCCCCTTAAACTCTGTTGTTGTTTTCCCTCCTAAGAAAATCATTAGTCATTCACCTATTTGTCAGGCAAGATTCCTACCTGTTTCATCCCAATTTTCAAGTTTTCAAAGACTTTTTAAGACACTGCATTCCTTGCTATGGAAAAATACTGAGGAAAAAAATTAGAATTCTCCCAAGCTGATTCTAATAGGATGCATATTTGCTAAAAAATAATGAAGACTAGAGATGTCAGCATGGACTGAAAATCATAAGGTCATGTTAAGTAGCATGACGGATTTTCATGGTTTCAAATATGTTTGGGTCCTTATACATAATATAGTCTAAGTTAATTGATTACATTAACATTTCAGCCAAATGTGTCTATTTTTACTTATTTTCAACTGGGGGTTACTTTTATTTTCAATCCAGGAAAAACTTGTCAGTGTCTGGAGACTTTTTTGATTGTCCCAAGTGAGGAAGGAGGATAACACTGTCATTTAATGGATAAAAGCCAGCGATGCTGCTAAATATTCTACAAGGTGTGTGGCATTGCCAAGGTCAACAAACTGACATACTTGCATTGTCATATGGCTTTCAAGCTACATGTTTTAGCATATCGGCTAATAAAGAGACCTAAAAGAAAGTCTTCAGATAAATTTGTTATTATAACCCACTTTCCACAGTCACGCTGAATATGAGAGGAAGTGTTGGGATTCATCCAATATTGTAACTTTTTCAGCTTCTGAAGATCGTTGAATATTCCGAAGGTGCCAAACGTAAAAACCAGTGACACTAGCATAGCAGAATAGTTAGTTTTCTATGTTTTCTGAGTAGAAGCCTCTTGCACTATCAGCAAGTGTGGGGATTTGGTCTCACTTTTAGATCACAGGAGAACCATGGGTGACCTACTACAGTCTGTCACTCTCTGTGGGCCAGCAGAGCTTGTGTGCTTCCCAACACATGGAAAACGGGGTTACTGAGGCACCAGCTAAAATTAGGTTCAGCTCATCTTTTCTGATTGTATAATCTTTCTTATATATAGATGAAGTTCAGTTACATAATATCATAATATATTCTTTCCATCAGTCTTTTGATATCAGAAGGAACTAATAACAATAATAATAACTATTAAATTTAAAAAAAACCCAAAACACTTATCAGCCTGCAATACAATCTTTGGTTTTCTTTTGTTTTCTTTTATAATATGACATTGTTACTTTCCTGATCACCGCGACTGTCTGAAAGCATTTCGTGGCATTTTTCATGTAGCTAATATAATACAGTTGGAAGGGGGCTGAAATATCATATGCTCTATACTTAGGAGGATGCGAGGTGGTGTGAAGACCCCAATCTCTTTGTCAAGATCACTTGACATAGGTGTTAATTCGCCAAGGTATTGGTCAATTACTGCTCAGACCCTAAGCTTGGTACTCTCTTAGTGGGTAAGTATTTAGAAAGAGGTTTAAAGAAAATATATCCCTGGTAAATGTTTACTCAGTGTTTCATGTTTGATCTTTGTGGTACAATCTTCCTCCTAAAGCTGGAATCTATTTTCAATGACTGCATATGAATGCAACACACGTTCTGTGGACTAACAGATGCCGTCTGTAAAAGTATTTACTTTAAATTAGTGGAATAAGTAATCAAAAGGGCTTTGTACTTAATGCAAAACTTTTGGGGACTATTAAATGCTCATTAGAGGGTGTTTTTGCTGTATGACTGTCAAAATCAGCAGGACATTTATGTTCGATTTCCTGAGTGGGTCAAGATTGAATATGATTTTACAACCTAAATAACATAAATGAATGCAGGTTATTTCAGCATCTCCAGATGGTTTTTCAACTCTTTGCCCCTAAACCCAAAACTTAGTGCCATTTCAAATTCTGCAACGGTATTTTAGTAAAGGTTTTTTTTTTAAATGAAATATTTAGCATCTTTAGATAAGTAGGCTACTTTTCCATACCCCCAACATTTGTAAATGAAAAACAGATACTATCTCTAATGCGAAATAATACTCCAGCCCCATCTTTTATGGAAATATATCCCCAGGGAATCAGATAATATTAAATCAGCTTAACTATGCACTTATTACAATAGCTAATTATCTAAAGTTTTTAATTATCTTATGATGGCTTATTTGGTGGATTGTGTATGTGTTGCAAGTTGATTGAATCTCTGGAAATATGTCCTTATTATCACTTTGCTTTTAATTAAACATTCAATAGCTGTCTTGTTTAATCTAGAGAGATGCATCTATTATTCTCACTGTCGTTATTTATGTGCTATCATGCACAGGAATGGTACTGTATAATGAGAATAAATGTTAACCCGAATCATGGTTCTCACATTGAGAAAATAAAGTCTTCCATCTATTAACTAAAGCCTGTAAATACTCCTATTATAAAAGATGATTTTGGTTTTCTAAATTTTTTTTTAACATTTATTAATTTTTGAGAGACAGAGAGACAGAGCATGAGCAGGGGAGGGAGGCACAGAATCCAAAACAGGCTCCAAGCTCTGAGTTGTCAGCACAGAGCCCAATGCAGGGCTCGAACCCACAGACTGTGAGATCATGACCTGAGCCGAAGCCAGAAGCTTAACCAACTGAGCCACCCAGGTGCCCCATAAAAGATGATTTTGAAGACCCTTCCTGCATCATAGAGGAAGGGAAAAAAAAACCCAAGAGTTCATGGGTCATGCTCAACTTACCTGCAGCTAGAATTGCATTTGAAGTAGTCAGACCAGCATCAATGGTCAAGTACAGAAAAGCAAAGCAGAGTTAAGCTGGAGTAATGAAAGGATGAAAATTCATAAAAGTCTTGTAGTATCTGCATGTTGTCATTTTCTTTGGGAAATGTGCAAATTGGCAAATTAACCTGCTTCTCTACTTGTGAAAATCTTTACCATGGGACTTAATGATATCGCTGCCTCTGGTTGTCCACCATCAGAACTCTTTTTCTGATCCTTAAAACTCTACTTTCCCATCAACTATGTCTCGGGTGACTCAAATATACCATGTAGTCTCAAGAGGAAGAGGGGAGAATCACCTTGATTTTGTTCCCATTGCAAAGATCTCTTTTTTCCTAGATCAGTTTCAAAAGCCCCTCACTCTTCTTTTCTAACACAGATTTAGAACAGAAAAAATAATGTCAATCCTCATCTGACCTGGAGTCATTCATAAATAGCTTCCGGAAGGCAAACTGTTTTTGGGGGCAGAGGGTAATGGGAACTGCTGTGGGAAAGTTCACTGATGTGTCTGTGCCTATGTTGGCCAAAGGGGTTGATCCTATCCATGCGAGTAACCGAAAGAATGAAGGAATTGAGCTAAATCCTATCTGCGATGGGATAAGTATCCTGGCTTTTATTAATAGCTGTCATCTGTTGGAAATGGAATTAATTAGACCCTTCATTATTCAATTATTTATTAATTATTGATGCTTTTTTCAAATGTTCAATAGAAGCTTCGTCTGAATACAAAACCTCAAAAGAAGAAAAATAGCATATGTTTTAGCTTAAGCCCCTCACAGTCTACTGGGGAACATATTTGAGTGCAGAGGGGTAATGCAGTGACACAATGGATTGCTTTGATAGTATGGGTGAGAGTAAAATGCTATGAGAAAATTAAGTGCTTATAAAACACGAGAGGAGAAATGTGTAGGAAGAGGCAACAGGTGGACTGATTCTTGGAAGCAGAGAGGTAATAAAGCAAGTTGTAGGTCAGGAGGTAAAAGGTGAAATGTGGTCTTCATGGCAGTAACAGACGTACACATAATTGTACGGAGGTGAGATCTTCTGCTTATATTATGCCCTCCATATTCAAGGGGCATAGGTCAATTTCTGTACATGTTTAGTTATGGGATAGATAAGTTAGACATCAATTAGCCATTCTGATAAATTTTAGCCATATTAACTTCTGAGATAGTTAATGTGGCAAAAATTAAAAAAAAAAAAGATGATCTCAAACTAACTCAGTAGAACTTGCTATAGAATATCTGAGCAAAACTTTCTCAGTTGTCTCACATTTAGGTGGAGAAAACCATCTTATTAAAAAGAAACAAAGAGAGAACGAGTGTACATGCAAGCTGAGTTTGTGGTGAGTTGCAAGCTAAACTATCAGCTTGTGTCATGGGGCACCATCTTTACTTGGAAGAAAGCATGATGCACAAACCATGTCCATCCTGATTTGAGTATGTGGCCGACATCTTTTCAAACCGAGATGAGCATGTCACTTCAAGAATAACCACAAAGAGTACTAACTACCTATTTTAAAATTCGAGCATCCAACCTAAATTAGAATTTTGGAAAAATTGTATTGACCACCATGAGTTTGAAGCTGTCACAGCTTTTAAAGTATTTTTAGCTGAGGTGATTGACATTGGACAGGTGTTATGTTTTTAATGTTGCACAACAAAATTTGTCAACAGTTGGAAGATATACGTAACAGAGTGAGGGAATATTTTTCAAGGGATTATGATCCTACAAAATCATACACATGTAAAAGGTCTATTTGAAAGGCAAGACAAACCAATAGATTTAATAGAACAAACTGCAGAAAATGTATTGATAAAGTTTCAGATGCCACGTTACAACTAATTTAAGACACTACTCTGAATTGAGTTTGAGTGTAGCATCAATGAATACCTATAAATATCTGAAATGACTATTAAGTAAATATTCCTCTCTTCAAATGAAATATCTGTATTTCTGTGTGAGGCCATATTTCCTTAATATACTTCACCCAGAAGAACATACTGACACAGATTAAAATGAGAACCCGTATGAAAACCTGGCTGTCTTCCATTAAGCCAGACCTTAAAGAGATTGGCCAAACTGTGAAACAATGCTTTAAAAATATATAGTTATTTTAAAATACACTATTTATGTGAATATGTTTGAATATATTATTATTTTAAGTAAATTATTTAATATTTTAAAATTTTACTAAACTGCTTAGATGGTAAATATTGGCAGACAGAGATGATAAAAACAAAAGTGCTTTGGGATCCTCAATAATTTTTGAGAATGTAAAGAGGTTTGACATCAACACACTGAGAATCTCAGCTTATTAATTTCCTAGGGCTACCATTCCAAAGTACCACAAACGGAGAGGTTTAAACAAAAGAAATGTATTCTTTCATATTTCTGAAAGCTATAAGTCCAAGCAAGATGCTTACTGGGTCATATTCTCCATAAATACTCTGGGGGAGAGTCTATTCCATCCCTTTCTCTTAGCCTTTGGTGTTGTCCAGAATCTTTGGCATTCCTTGGCTTGCAGCCACTCAACTTGAAACTCTGGTGTCCTTAAATCTGTGTATCTGTGTGTCTTACGTGGCCTTTATCTCTGTGTGTGTCTGTATCTGTGTTTCTTGGGCAGCAGTCATATTGGATAAATGTCCCCCACCCCCACCTACTGCAGTATAACCTCATCTTAGGTTATGTCTTAATTACATCTCAAATATGATCACATTCACAGGTATAAGGAATTAGGATTTCAGTATATCTTTTAGAGTATATAATTCAACCAACAATAGCTTGTTTAATAAATCCACTTAGCATGAGACACATTGCCTTATACCTTTCTTTTCATTCATTGCTCTTTCATTGAGATTTGTTTCTATTTTTGTAAAATCTCTTTATGTTGTGCTTGACACATAGTGGACACTCAATAAATGATTGCAGACTGAGTTGGCTACTGAATTAATTGATCAATAGGACCTTGTGGGGACCCTGGAGATTCATTGGTTATTGCTTCTTTGCAGCTCTTGAGCCTTCATTCAAGGATCTTTTATTTTTATGAATTGTCTGACATAGTTCCGTACTTGATTTCCTTCCGGAAAGGTAGCGTGACATACGGAATGAATGGGGTATTGTTTACAGATAGACTTACCTGCTTACAATACATTCTGTTAGGTGTACAATTTTGAGCCTATTCCTCTACAGCTCTGAACCTCATTTTTTCCCTGTAAGGAAATGAGTATATATGATGCCTTTAGACTTTTTGTAGGACTTAAACCAGATGGGGCGCCTGGGTGGCTCAGTGGGTTGGGCATCCAACTCTTGGTTCCGGCTCAGGTCACTATCTGGCAGTTTCATGAGTTCAAGCTCTGCATGGGGCTCTGTGCTGGGAGGGCAGAGCCTACTTGGGTTTTTCTCTCTCCCTCTCTGCCTCTCCTCCATGAGTGCTGTCTCTTTCTCTCTGAAGACAAAATAAGTTAACTTACTAAAAAAATTTCCCCCCCAAAACCCCAAAGGAATTAAATTAGATAATCTATGTGAAAATCTGATGCCATGTTTCAAAGTTGGTGGCTTGGAGGAATCCAGTATGAATTCTGAAAGACTGGGAAGGAGATGTGTGTTTTTCACAGGTCCTCAGGTGATGATGGTGTGTACACAGGCTTGGGATTATTTGGAATGTATTCCCACACCAGGAAAAGCAGACTGATTACGTGCACTGCTGGAATGAATGTTGCTTTGTTAACCTACCTGCATATCAAACCATTTATTAATGTTTTTAATATTTTTAAGTTTATTTATTTATTTTGAGAAAAAAATGTGAGCAGCAGAGGGGCAGAGAGAGAAGGAGAGGGAAAATCCCAAGTAGGCTCCACACTGTGACTGCAGAGCCCATTGCAGGGCTCAAACGCACAAACCGTGAGATCAGGACCTGAGCCAAAACCAAGAGTCAGATGCTTAACTGACTGAATCACCCAGGTGCCCCTGGATATCCAAACCTTTAGTAACCATCACAGGTAAGGCCGACCTAGTTCAGGTGACAAATTATATATAACAATACACTAAGGATTTATTGATAAGAGACATGATAATAGTTTTCTTTTTTTCTTTATTTTTTTGTTTTTGTTTTTGGAAAAGGGAGTTTGTTGAGATTGACTCCATCGATTTCCTTTTCTTCCCAATGGAGGGCTGCTTTTTCATCAGAATAAGAATGGAAAATACATCTCACATTAAATAAAACCACGGCAATTTCCTGCATGGAAAGACAGAAGGGCCTCCTTGCTGGGGGTAGTAGCTCTCTTCCCAAACTTGAACTTTGAAGTTTTGTGTACACTGTAAAACTCCCCAGCTCAGTGCTTGGCGTCTAATAAAAGCTCAACAATTGTTAGATTCTGTCCACTTCAGTTGTCTTCAAATAAAGATTTTAAAAGCTGAATATGCTAAGATCCAATAAGACGTTTTGTTTCCTTTTTTTTCGGAGCTCCTGGGTATGCAGTGTAGACAAAGTGTCAGTAGTAGTTTGTATGTCTTTATGGTAGTTAGAAGCATGCTGAAGCTATATTCTTAAAGCTAATTATTAACAGCTTAAATAGCATTTCTAGAGAAACGGAAATCGGAACTAAATGCTTATGCTTTTAAAATGATGGAGCAAAGCTGTAATATTGGCTCTTTGCAGCACTTTGTTATCTACTTGTCTATACATTCAGGAAAACATTCGTGGTTTTAAAGTTCAAATGAGCTAAAGCTTAGCCTCAAAGGGCAGCACAGAGATTCTTTATACTTTTGTTTTGTTGGTAGCCTAACAGCATGGACCATCTGAGCTCATGTTGTAAATGACATACATCATCTGGTCTTTTCCAACAGACAATTTTGTCCAGTGTTCTTTTTAAATCAAACAAAATTTTGGTATGCTTTCCTCCTGGATAACACAAGTTTGAGATCTTTCGGTAAGGTGGAATCTAATTTTAAAGGAGGTAGGAGCCGGAAAGGAAGAATAACCATTCGAAGTTTCCAGTCACTGCTGAGTGAGCCATGGCAGCCTGACTACCTGAAAATGCTGCTTTGTTATAGTGCTTTAGTGATGAGTCCAGAACTAGTCACGGGGGTGCCTCGGCTGCCTGCCTGAAAGACCTCTTCCCTAAACTTTTGTATCCTACTTGTTACACGCACCCATCACGTCAATGTCTCTGGCCACATGTACAAGAATAATAAAAAAAAGGCCCTGTGATTCTCTTCCAGCAACAGGATAGAGTACCTTGAGTTCAAAGAAGATCCAAAAGTGTGGAGTTGAGCTACAGCAGTCTTTAAAAACTCTTAACATTTTCACTCTTTTTAGGAGTGAATAAAATTACAAAGCTTAAGAATACGTACGTTTAACTGGCATGTTAAAGAAAATAAAACTACAGAGAGCCTTTCATGTTCTCCTTCAGGGGCAGTCTATGTGAAGGGGAGACTTGTTTTTTCATTATTCAAATTCAAGTTCGTTAACATATAGAGAGATACTTGTTAGAAAGGGCGCCATGCTGTGGGGAAGGACCCTTCTGCCTTTGCACAACCCCATTAGCACATCACATGGGAAGACTCTCTTCTTCGATTTCCATCGGATTAATGAGCATGTGACAGCACCCAGCAGGTTTGCAATTGCCGTACCCTGCTGGGTATGAGGCCCTTCTATGGAATTCTAAGTGGGTTAGGTGGCTTGCTACTTTGAGTATGGAAAGCATGGAATGATAAAGAAGTGTGTGTGGTATATGTATGTGTAGGCACGCTAACAGGCATGTACACACGGGTTTAACGTGCATCTCAGGGGTGCCTGACTGGCTCAGCTGGTTAAGTGCCCAACTCCTGGTTTCGACTCGGGTCACAATCTCATGGTTCATGGGATCGAGCCCCGTGTGGGGCTCTGAGCTGCCAGCACAGAATATGCGTGGGAGTTTTCTGCACACCCCCTGCCACTCCCTGATTCTCCCTCTCTTTCTCTCTCAAAATAAATAAATAAACTTAAAAACACAAAGTGTATCCCAATAAGTGGACAGTTGGAGTGGTACAATCCCCACGTTAAAGAACTTTGAGTTCACTTAACACATGGCTATTAATTATTTCCCACACGTATACCTGACACTAACAAATACAATTACATGCACAGAACATGGTAGCCTACTCACTGGAGCAGATAATAAATCGTTAGTGTTTTCATCTCACTGAAGTAGGAAGCCACAGCATGTGCTGAATTATGTCAAAGGGAGATGAGGGGGAAGCAAGTCACAATAACTGACCGAAGATCAAGGCAAATGAAGGATATATATTTTGAAGTCATTTCCAACATAATAAATTACCTGTGCTTTAAGTACCACGGAGCCTTAACAGGGCACAGAAGTTCATATCAGAATCTGACAGCAAATCCTTTTTATCCCCTTCTAATTGATTCTTCTGTTCTTACTGCAAACTAACAGCAGAAAAATCTTTAATTTTTTCTTTTCTTTTACAAGAATATTCGTATTGCTAAGTTAGTTTTTCCTACACTTTTTAAAAATTTCATAGCTAACACGTCATCAACAATGATGAAAGAGATTTTGTGCCTAACTCCATAAACCAATAACTATTTAAATAGATTTCCTTCAGAAAAATCCCAAAGACATTTTTCTTTAAAATTTGGTTTGAGTTTATGAGTATATGAAATAATCTATTCTGGGTCTTTGGGGATAAAAAAGATTAATCATACCAACTAAGACTTTATATGCCGGTTGCAGAGATAACACTAGTGCATAAGTCAGTATAATATAATCTAAGAGGAAAATATTAAATATAACAATAACAGAACACTTACATTTTAAAATAAATTCAGAAGCGAAATTCTTTCAGAGGATTTAATTGTTTTCAGTAAATCTTTCTTGATCAGATAGGATATATGGAAAATTTTGCTATGCATTGGGATTTGGAAGATGAGTATGGAATAATCTTTGGCCTCAGGGTGGGTAATACACTGTGGAGAAGATGACTATGAACCAGGCAATTGAAGAGAGGGAAGGGCTGCAGGAATGTGAAGATGTAAAAAAATAATAATCTAATTCTCCTGTTCTTGCTGGTGAATATTATGAGGATGGGCACCCATGGCCCACTAATGAGCACATCAAATAGGAATGTCTTACTACCTGAAGGTTGCTTGAAAGGGACGGGTAGGAGACAAGATTGGAAAGTTGAGCAGAATCTGGAACCTCTGAAGGCTCCAGTTTAAGAATTTGAACTTGAGTCTGAATAAGTGAGTGATAGATCTAAAAGCTCCAATCTAGGACAACTAACTTTGGGTTTAATACAAAGGTGTTTGGACTAAAAAAACTTAGAGGTAGATACAGACTTGTTTGTAAGTTATACCACTGAATGGAAGGGAAGGGATTTACGGGAAGTTATGAGGGGCCAGGTGGTATCTTCAGGAGGAGTGTTAAAAAAAAAAAAAAGTGGATGCAAAAATCTCTCAGATCTAGGATTAATGCCTAGGTAACAAAATGCTCTGAGAAGACAAAAGGGGGGGAGTCAAAGCGAAAGCGGAGTATCGAAACATGGCTGAGTTGGAGGCTGGTGCAATTAATGCAGAAATAAGGGAATTGGAAGAATTCGGAAGGACCAGCAGACGGAACCTGAAGTGCTGGTGACTTTCTACGGTGAATGGCCAGCAGGCAATTACAAATGTGGGGCTGGAGCCCAGGACACGAGCAGGGGTGGAATAAACATCTGTAACTCACCTGAAAGGAACTGTCATGTGCGGTCACAGGATTTGACAAGGTTGCGACGAGACGCATAGCGAAAGGTAGCTCTCAGAACGGCCATAGTGGGAGTAGGGAGGTGAGACACCAAAGGAAGCAAAAGAGGGTCAACGTTAGGAGTGAGTTTATACAGGGCAGCACGAGATGAGATTGCAACGCACAAAACAGTGTCTCTTTTGGACCACAACCCAGGTTTTATTTGGAAATAGCTGCTATTTATGTTTGGCTCTCATCTTTACCGGGTGTTCAAGGAATGATCGTTTATCCTCAGACATCCCTATTTTGAAAATACATTTGGTTTCCCCTAAGCTAAAACATGGGTGCCTAGATTTATGTTTATAACGCGTGTGGATTTAACAGTTTCATGTCCCTGTATGGAGGGCAATACTAATTCCAGCAAATTACTTTCGGACTTATGCATTTTAGACAGTTGATCTGAGGTAGAGGTAATTGAGTTTGACAGCAGTCCGGCATTGGAGAAGCTTCAACACCTATAGTGCAGTATCCTGGACAACACAGGAGGCCTGGAAACAAAATACCCCAGGATTTATGGTGAAGGGGAGTTTGTGTTTGGCTTGAAGTCCCTGATGCCTCAATGCAAGAAGGAAGATCTGGGATAATAACTCAGCGTTGTGGGGCCACCTCCCTGTTTTCTTCTTTTTCTTTTTATCTTTCCTCTCTTTTAAGTCTTAGGTTAATCTAAGTAGAGGAAATTCACACTTACATAATGAACTAACATGACTGCATTTGAGAGAGTATCGTTATAGTCTCAAATTTTTTTCTCACCACAGCACCTACATGCACACGAATAGAGAAATATATTTAGGAGAGGGATATTTGTTAACTCCAGTTTTCTCTTTCCATCTCAATTATCCCCCATTCCCACTATACACTCCTTTTTTTTTTTTTTTTTCCTGTTTTTGGTCTAGGCAAATGGTGACATCTTAGTATCGCGACTTAAGCATCTAAATATATTTGTAGACTGCATTCATAATTGTACAAATTACATATTTCATGTATCTATCTATCTATTCATTTGTTTTATATAACAGATTCATTTATTTTAAATAACACTAAATTATTTTCCAGGCTATTGCAAATTGATCTGTTTATTTCACCTCCAGAAAATATATAAGGTTGTCTATTTCTTAGTCTTTACTAAGATATAATATTTTTTTCTTTTTAGAATTTGAATTGTAATATAGTGAATTCCTTAGAAAACTTATTTGTTCCATAAAACAAATGAATAA
The DNA here is from genome assembly GCF_008692635.1 of Crocuta crocuta. Taxonomy (NCBI): domain Eukaryota; kingdom Metazoa; phylum Chordata; class Mammalia; order Carnivora; family Hyaenidae; genus Crocuta; species Crocuta crocuta. The sequence goes on along the minus strand of NW_027528362.1, from coordinate 8,477,712 downwards.
ACAACACCAGCACCAGGATTCCAACCACCATCCAATTGTGTGGTCACTGTCTTCAGAATCTCAGTCTGTTTTTCAAGTCCCTGTTTGTCTTTCGGGTGACCTTTCTTGTGAAAATAGGTTACCTTGTTACTCTGAATATCAATTACAATGTCCTTGACTCCCTCTTGATAGCATGGAATTGAATTCCACTTCCATTGAGTGTCCACAATAAAGGATTTATTCAGCAGGCTGAAGATGGTGTCATTTGAAATGGAGAAAGGAAGCCTTCATTTTCATTCCAATTAGCAATGAAGGGAGAGAGCTGCTCTCTTCCCTCTATTTCTCATTGCCTTGGAAAGGAACGACACTGAAATTGGACTCCATCACCTGCCTAGGCTGGTAGAAATCAACTATATCTGGCAGGTAAGAGGCAGTTTGTGAATACGGAAGCCTGGCTTTCAAAATGTCTTCGGTTAGTTATCAACTTGTTCCCCAGAGGGAAACAATGCAATGATCTTTCCCTTAGTAATAAGATTTTTCTATGAAGTCAAGTTAAGAGTGGAATAGAAGGACAAGGACGTGCAATGTTTGTCTTGTGTAAATAAAAGGCTCAATGTTGTATGCTAGCTGTTCTTTACTTTTTAGGACAGACTGACACCAAGGAGATCCTAATATTGGCAAATGAGGTCAATTGCTTAATTTCCCCAACATGTGAATGTGATTTTTCAATTGTGTGATCTTACTTTTATCTACTCTCTTCCTTGTAAGCAAATATATATTTATCTTGGAAAATTTTGTATTTTGTTTAGTTGCAAAAGATAATTAAACATAAAGTCTTTGAGCAGTTTAAGAAAATACTGTTTGTACCCATATAAAAACTATCATGTGCTCCAATTAGGTAGTTTTAGAGGCATATTAAATTCACTGGAATAGAAAAAAATTATAAAAGATTTGAGATGCAAAAAAAGAGTGATGTATACAGTCTGAATTTTGTCTACTCTTGTCTTCATATTTGTTTGAAGAACAATAAGGATTCATACTTCTTTCATTTCTCTGGTGCAGATTGATTCAGGGAAACGCAGAATTTGAGAAGTTGGGGGAAAAAAAGAAATATGTGAGGATACATTTTGGAAATTACAGAGGAGATAAAATGATAAGGCCAGATGGAAAAGGGCTTTGAGGCTTTAGAGAAATTTTGGAAGAATACTTATAAAGAAACAGTCATATAACAAGTATTACAGTGGATAAATATAATGAGGGCAGGGTTGAGTGATTATTTTTCAAAGGAGTTAGCATAACTGTATCAGATATACAGATAGTAAACATAGTGTATTATCAATGATTTAAAATTTTTCTAATCAAGAAGATGTACTTAAAAACTTGTTATTCAAGATAAATGATCTTTTGTGTTATAGCCAAGAAAATTGTGAGAAAGATTTGGGGTTATTGTTAAAAATGTTATTTTGTTACAAGTGTCTTAATCTGAATAATTAAGCATTATTTTTTTTATTATGAGTGATTGTGAGTAAACCATATCTATAGCAGTGTCATGAAAGGTGATACACACCAGTTCTATGTTGTACACCTTCTACACCTGCTGATGTACTGAGGACTGATAGAGTCTATGAGTATAAGTTATCTATACAATATGCACGGACTAATGACTGGGAGGTCTTGAATGTCAGGAAGTAAACTGAAATGAATCAAGTCAAAATCTGGTTGAGAGCCCTTCTTCATCAGCTGTTCCTCTCTGTTTTCACAGACTCCTAATCTTGACTGGGTAAAATGCTGTGGTCTAAATACACATCAGGTGCAAATCCTGAATCTTCTGTGGATTCATTCTGGATGAGACCCCTAGAACTACCATGGAGGGTGAGGGAGTTTCCCATTAAGCAAGAGTGGTACTCACGGTAGGGTTTTCCTCATTGCTACACAGAATAGTTTTGTTTTCTGTCTATAGTTTTAATTATAACTGGAATGTTGAAATTACCCCATAAAGATTACTCGGTCTATTCATTCTTTCGGTTATTCATTTAATCAATTAGAACTGATTTTCCCTTTTAATTTTTTTTTTTAATTTCTGAGAGAGAGAGAGAGGGAGAGAGAGAGAGAGAGAGAGAGCCAGCAGGGGAGGGTCAAAGAGAGAGGGAGACACAGAATCCGAAACAGGCTCCAGGCTCTGAGCTGGCAGTCAGCACAGAGCCCGACGTGGGGCTCCAACCCACGAACCATGAAATCATAACCTGAGCCAAAGTCGGATGCTTTACTGACTGAGACACCCAGGTGCCCCTAGAACTGATTTTTCAACTTACTGTATCAAGTACTGGGCTGGACGCTGCCATGAAACAAGAGGTTTGGACCTCATGGTGCGCACCATCATTCGTCTTGAAGTCTTCTAGATATCAAGCAAATGTAACAAGAAAATTACAGTTAATTATTATAATAACAATCACAATGACAGGTTCCAGAAAATACTGTGAAGAGGAGGCAGGGCCAGCTTGGTCAGTGCACAGCCTGTGTGGTTGTTCAGGGTCCACTGTTTAGAAGGCCCAGCTCTGCTGGCATCTTCCCAAAATTGGAAATGATGTTTCAACAAGGGGCTCCGTATTCTCACTTGGCACTGGGCCCTGCAGATTATGTAGCTGGTTCTGAGAAGATGCTACAATAGAGAAAAACAAGGGAATACCTAGGTTAGATATAATAATGAGGGAGCACTACCTTGGAGAAGGCCATTCTAATCCTGTTTCTCCTAAGTCCTAAGTATCAGTGAAAAGTAACCAGATCATTCCCTCCCCTGGTCCCGTACTGCAAGTGCAGCTCTGGCTAAATAGGCAGTGGTCACCAGAATGAACAGATTAACTGGTAGAAGGAGACAGATAGGTACATGATATATTTCCAATACCTTTTTTGAGAACAATAAAGAAATCCTTTCTAAAAGCAGACAGAGGATATAAAAGTCACAAAACAGTAAAGAAAATAAGCCAATAAAATATTAAAAGATGGCTCTTTCCATAATCAGAGATATAAAAAGTAATCCAATATCAGATAATGGACCTGTCAAGCTGGCAATAAAAATTATGACATCCAGATTTGGTGTATTAGTCCTTGTTGTAGGAAATATAAGGTTTATCTGGATTACACTGGGATGGTTTAGAAGAAAGTAGTTAGATAGCTCACAGAGTTGGGGAGGTCATTAGAGGGCAAGGCCTGAAATCAAGCTTGATAGAACAGTGCCCCAACCCATGCTTAGGAAAGCTTTCTAAGCAGGGGCTGGCAGAATGGCTCTCGCAAAGAAGGGTAAGGACAAGGGCGACCCTGCCATCCACGAGGTAGTGACCAGATGGTATGCCCTCAGCATTCTCAAGTCCATCCAAGGAGTGGGTTTCAAGAAGCATGCCCCTCGGACACTCAAATCTGGAAATTTGCCTTCAAGAAGATGGGAACTCCAGATGTGCACAATGACACTAGGCTCAACAAAGCAGTCTGGGCCAAAGGAATGAAGAATGTTCCAGACCATATCCATGTGCGGTTGTCCAGAAAATATAACGAGGAGGCAGATTCACCAAGCAAGCTCTATGCATGGGTGACCTATGTGCCCATCGCCAGTTTCAAAAATCTACAGGCAGTGAATGTGGATGAGAACTAGCTGCTGATTGTCAAATAAAGGTATAAAAACAAGACAAAATTTGTCTTGAACAGAAAACCACCACAACTGCTAGTGTCTCATGTAACAAAAGTAAAAGCCATTGTCATTTCCTCTCCATTGTCATTTCCTCAGGAAACTCAAAACCACTTCAGCCAGCATCCTGATAATTCTTCCATTACCACTTGTAGGACGATGGATTTTGTAAAGGGCTTTCTTCTTTAAGCCACCTGTCACACATACAGTATTACCCATGTTAAAGAAAAAAAGTGATAAATTGAACTCTTCTAGAGTTCAAAGTTTGTATTTATCAAAAGATATAATTAAACCATAGACTAGAAAATATATTTACAGCTTATTTGATAAAGCCTTCTATGTAAATATATAAAGGATTCCAAAAAGTCACAATTAAAAGGAGAACAACATAATAAAAAATTTAGTTAAACATGGCTTATCTTATAAACTAGCAATTCCATTCCCAGGGATATACCCAGAAGGATAGAAAACAAGTACTCGAATAAGTACATGTACACACATGTTTATAGCAGCACCATTCACAATAGCAAGAAGGTGGAAATTACCTAAATGTCCAAAAGCAGATGATTGGATAAACAATCTTGTATACATACAGTGGACTATAACTTAGCCCCATAAAAAGAAATGAAACAGTGACACACGCTAGTACATGGAAGAAGCTCCAGAATATTCCTGTTTATACCCTTAACCCCCATCCAAGGGCATTCTAGTGAAAAAGGTCAGACACAAATGGTCACATATATTTCTATTTATATGAAATATAATATAAATGGACTAGATCATTTGGACTAGATGGACTAGATCAATCTGGACTAGATCAATCCATAAAGGCAAAACATACATGGGGAAGGGCACCTGGGTGGCTCAGTTGGTTAAGCGTCTGAGTTCAGCTCATGATCTCATGGTTCGTGAGTTCAAGCCCCACATCAGGCTCTGTGCTCATAGTTCAGAGCCTGGAGCTTGCTTTGGATTCTGTGCCTACCTCTCTCTACCTCTTGCCCATTCACACACACACACTCTCTCTCTCTCTCTCTCACTCTCAAAAATAAACATTAAAAAATACTTAAAAAACACACATTGGGGCCTGCAAGGGGTTAGGATGGGTAGAGAATGGGAACATTGCTTAGTGGGGACAGGGTTTGATCTGGATTGATCAAGGTGCTTTGGAGTTACAGGGAGGTGCTGTTTGTACAATATGGTGAATGTACTAGATATCCTCAAGTTGTTCAGTTTTAAATGCTTAATTATATGTTATGTTAATTTCACCTTAAAATTATTTTTAGGAGCATCTGGGTTGCTCAGTTGGTTAAGCACCTGACTTTGGCTCAGGTCATGATCTCACAATCTGTGACTAGAGCCCCACGTCAGGCTCTGTGCTGACAGATCAGAGTCTGGAGCCTGCTTTGGATTCTGTGTCTCCCTCTCTCTCTGCCCCTCCCCTGATCACACTCTGTCTCTTGCTCTCTGTCTTTCTCAAAAATAAATAAACATTAAAAATTATTTTTTAAATGTATGATCAAAGACATCCAGATAACCAAAAAAAATTAAAGATATATATATGAGAGCCAATGCATACGTGAAAAGATCACCAACATTATTAGTTATCAAAGAAATATAAATGAAAACTTCAGTGAGATACCGTTTTACACGCACTGGAATGTCTGAAATAAAAACAAAGCATGACTGGAAACATTAAATGTTAGAGAAATGTGGAGGAACTGACACTTTCATATTTTGCTGGCGGGAGTATCAAATAGTTCAACCTCTTTGAAGAGCAGGCTCACATTCTCTTATAAAGTTAACCATACAGGCAATGTATGACCCATCAGCTCCACTCTTAATCACGGACCCAAGATAAATGAAAACATATGTCCATAAAAATGGCTTGTTCCGAAAAATTCACAGCAGCTTAATTCATAGGAGCCCCAAACCAGAAATAATCCAACTGTCCATCAGTAGAAAAATAGATTAAAACAACAACAGGAACAAGAAACCCCTGTGGTAGACCCATGTAATAAACTACCAGTCAGCAAGAAAAATGAACACACTGCAGATCCACGCAGAAGTGCGGACGAATCTCAATGAGGACGTTTTAAGTGAAAGAGACGGGCTGGCCACGCCACAGGGTGTACTGATCAATTCATTATATAATGTCCACACACTTCCACAACTCTAGTATCAAATCAAAAAGAGGTTTGGGGTGGGTGCTTTAAAAGGGGAGGTGATTATTATCTGAGGTGATGGAATGCTCAGTATATTAGAGCGTTAGTGGCTGGAAGATAAAGAATTTCCAGAGTTCATAGAGCTGAACACTTAGGATGTGCACGTTTAGTGCACTGATGATGATATCCTTCCTTTGTTAAATTATGTAATTTTGTTCCACATATTTCCAACATAACTAATTTTATGACATTGAATTGCTGTGGACAATAGTGTCCTAGCTATTTCCCTGTGTGTGTGTGTGTGTGTGTGTGTGTCCAGTTTGAATATATATATTGCTGGTTTTCTTTCAGAGATGAGCATTATACCTGTGCCCAGTTTCATTTGGCATGCTAATAGTCATACACCTGCTGACTTGCCGTCATACGACATAATTTCCTAAAGTGCCACCTGTGATCGAACATATTGTACAGCTTCAATGTAAAAACTTTATGAATATTAAAAGCAAATGCTACAGCTTCCTTGAATGTACTTGGCTTCACGTGCTACTCACCGTGCCTAACCCAGGTGTTGATTTAAAATTCAGTGGCACAAAACGATTATCTATCATTCTCAATTATCTCATATTCTTTTAATTCTTGATGCATCTAAGACAGAAGCCTGGGAAACACTTCCTTTCCAATTGACCATATAGCACATTTTGTCATTAAAGGCTGATGCTTCATCATTTGGAATTTCATTCTAAACAAAGATTCATAAGTGAGCCTCACAGCAGCTGCCTTGTCAGGTTTGTGAAAGGGAAAAATTAAATCTACTATATTTATTCCAAGCTTCCTCTGTAATGGATCTCATATGAGAGCTTAATTTTATTTTCTGTTTATCAGAAATACGGCCTATCAAAGACACGGTATGCAGGTAATTATGTAAAGCCATCACACAGATGGCGGATAATAATAAGAAATTGTTGATGAAAATCTGTCCCTTTAACAAGCAAAGAGAAATGGCATTTGACTCTCCTTCTTATAAATGATAATACCTAGTGGTTGTTAAGTTTTTCACCAGAAAAAAAGAGATCTGGCACTGATAATACTTTGAAGGGTTGAAACAACTCACAGTCTTTCATTTATTCTATGAATGTAGCTGAAAGGAATCAACAGAGACTAGGTAGATGATAGATGATAGATAGATGATAGATAGATAGATAGATAGATAGATAGATAGATAGATGATAGATAGATAGATAGATAGACACACACACATACATACATACGGAGATGATACATAGATACATAGTTACATAGATGATTAAAATTGTCAAAAATAATGCAGCCACACATTCATGATGAGTCTTCTATGAATGATATTTATCCTTCCTAAACAATTACATTTTTTTGTTTATGTATTTGGAGAGAGAATGAGCAGGGAGAGAACAGCAGAAAGAGAGAGAGGGAGAGAATCCCAGGCAGTCTCTGCGCTTCCAGTGCAGAGCCCAACACGGAGCTTGAACTCATGAATAGTGAGACCATCACCTGAGCCAAAACCAAGAGTCGGATGCTCAACCAACTAGGCCATCCAGGCACCCCTATCCTTCTTAAACAAATTTTTAAAGTTAACTTACTAGTTGCAGATTGTGGCATTGGCCCATGATTTAATTTTTAGTCTCATTTATGGTATTACTGTTAAAACGGTAGATGGGTAAAATCATTAGTCCAAATGTGCGTTCATATCTTCATTGAGAAGTATTTTTAAAGAGACTGAGATGTTCGAGGCACTATGCTGGTAGAGTGGGTTGTGAGTGGGACCGACCAGGGCTCGCTCTATGTGGAACCTGATGAGTGGCACCGAAAATGAATAGATGGTTACTTCGTTTATTGTAAATCTTTGAAATGAGTTAAAATTCACCGAGTGTGTGTTCACTCTATCAGTATTTACCCAACGCTCACTCTCTGACAGCCCAAGGGGGCAAGTGGGACTGAAAGGAAAATGGCCATGAGGAGGGAGACCAGAATGGACGTTTTTCAACCTCCCCACACTTAAATGTGTTAATAGAAGTAAAGTTCTCGCCGCTACGAGTGTCTCTTATCAGATATAAAATTAATCTTAGTTACAGTGGTAGAGCATAAGTTGTCACCATTATCATTGTCATCATTGTCATCCTCATCTTCCTCATCATTGTCATCCTCATCGTTGTTATCATCATCATCATAATCGTTTCCACCATTGTCGTCATTGTTGTCATTGTCATCATCATTGTACTTGTTAAATCCACAGCACCCATTAAGCCTTTTCTCCTAGTTGACATTTATACTTCCACCATTCTGCACTGGGAAAAAACCAAATGGTTGAAACAACCATCAAATGAACAAAAATTTCTACTACTGTTTCTTGTGACATATTCTGGAATAATGTCACCATTAATCATAATTAGTCAAGGGGAAGAAAGAATCGAAAATAACGATCAGAAAAGTGGATGGTATCAGCAAAAGAGTAATGAAAATTGCTAGTTAAGATTCATGTTCATGCTATACTTAGAATATTGATTTATTGATGTGCTGATGTGTGTAGACAATTGTTTTTTGTGTTTTTGTTTTGTTTTGTTTTTGAGAGACACACTCCCTGTGAAATGCCAAATTGAATCAGCCACTCAGGAAGAGAACAGACATAAATGTAGGGATGAGGGAACACTAAATCAACACAATGTTACTATAATAATATGAAATGTAATTTTAGAATGACTTGCAGTAGATTTTCTTACTCTTGACACTCTTGGCATTTGGGGTCGCATAACTATTTTAGGGGGGTCTGTCTTGTGCACTGTAGGGGTGTAGCAGCATCCCTGACCTGTATTCACGACATTTCAGTAGCATCCCCCACAGTCGTGACAACCAAAAATGTCTCCATCTTGTGAAATGTCCCCGAGGGGGCAATATTGCCACCTGTTGAGAACCACAGACTGTAAAGAAATGATTGAGAAGAAGTAGCGAATAGGCCCCTGTAACTAAGAAAACCAAAAGTCTTTGAGAAATGGTTCCTACTTAAGGACCTCTGTCCGATCCGGTAGCTGTGGCTGAGCTTTTTGAAAAAATCAAAATGCTACTTATTTAGACTTAATGTTCTGAAACCATTTGAGTATAATCTGAAATATATGTGCAGGCTAAAACAAATGGGAGCAGTCAGTAAAATCTCCAGAAAAAGTAAAAGAGCGAATATTTTTTTAAAAATGAGCAATTCTATAATTTAGTGATAATTTAGTCTTAAGTTTGAACTTGGTCTATTTCTCCATATGGTTAAACATTATACTTCTTGGATTACAAATATATGTGAGATTATCAGCTATAAACTTTGTCTATCTATGCAATCATATTGTGACTCTTTTTTAAAAAGATCAAACACATGTATACTAAACAGGTTCCTCAATCACCTAAACAGCATTTATCTTTGCAAACTAACCTTAATGAAACACTCGGTGTCTTTAAGTGATGTAAAACAATTTCCCAGGCATTTTATCAGTAGTTTCAACTCATATCAAGTACAGAAATCTCCCAACTGGTTAGGATTTATACATATTAAATGTGACTTTTAAGGTGGGCAAAGGGGACGTGTGACGTTCCCACCGAGTGTTTAGTTTTAAGAAATAAATTAAAATGTCAGCCATATCAGTATTATTAATATAAAGATGTCAAAACAAATACTGAAAATCCAAATTATTTTCTTTGGCTGTTTATGATGAAAGATTTTTTTTAATCCTTTTTTATTGTAAAATGGGAAAATCCTTTCAAAATGTATTTCCATTTGAGTTGGTGATAGAGCAGTGGCCAACACCGACTCATTCTGTTATTATGTTTCTGTGAAATCAAGTGTGGGATTGAGACTTGTTCCTGTGTGTGATTTAAAGTCAGTCCATGGCCCCCTGCGACCCCTCCCCTCTGTGTAGATTTAAGCTCATATTTTTGTATCCCTCTACAAAATTACCTGTCTTAATCCATTTTGAACATTGACAATAGACTTCCTCAATAGAGCTTCAATCAATAGAAGCTGTATTTAATAGTAACAATATTAGTAACAGGAGATTCTTATAGGCCTTAAAGAGGGGGAAAAATTTTCCTTGGTTGAATTGGTGGGGGGTCGGAATACCAGATTATATTAAGAAAAGGGAATGTCTTTCAAAGAAAAGAAAATGTGAGTTCTTTTTCAATGGGTATGAAACTGACAATCCATGGTACAAAAATAATGGTGGTTCCAAATATGTAAAGAATTTAGACCTAACATTCCCAAACATTTTGTAATAAGCATATGGAATGCATTGACCAAAATCGCCATCAAAGAAAAACCTAAATGAGCTTACACATCAGACATTTTACATCAGGAAAAGGATTACGGCATACAATGGCACATCAGCAAACAGAATTATGATACAAGTGGACAAACTCTTTGAGACTCATGGCATTTTCAGTTCATCCATCTAAAATATAAATCTATACTTTTAATTAAAATATGCCTCCCGAGGCTTGTGCACACGGCTTTACATGCTTGCAAGTATGCTGGGCTTGGCCTCAGGCATAATCTACACAGGTGTGTCAAGCCCGTGGCTCACTGATGACATACATGCAATCCTTGAAGGAAAATTCGGAGAAATTTCTATCATGGCAGTAAACCCCAGCATTAATTTTACTGTGAAATATAGTGTCCTATTAACACAATGAAGTTTGCAGGTTAGTAGATCAGAGTCAAAATATATACACATCTACGGGGAGTGGGGAAGGCATGTATTAGGTATTTTAACAATCTCATTTCATACTTGCAGATTGGATGCTGGCTTAGGCTTGGACGTGAGGATTCTCCTGGGCTACACGAACGCAGTCTCCAAGCTCTTCCTGATGGGACTGCTGTAGGCAGGGGGTCTTCACTAATTCTTTCCTGCTTCTTCCTTCTCTTCCTGCTTGTCACTGGCCCATGCACTGATCCTGTAAAAAGGAATCCTTTCTTTTTGCTTCTCACTAGACCACTTTCAAAGCTACCATTTCTGGGAGCCTAGTATATACTAGCCACTAAGAAGTGTTTTATAACGCAGTGATACATTAAATCTGAATGAAAGCACTCAGAAGTCAGTATCTTTGACTTTGTTGTACAGATAAATGTTCACACAATGGTCCTGTTTGCTGACCTCTTTGTTTATATGACCATTTATATGCCAAGTGCTTTCATCCTTACAAAACTCGGGGTGATTATTTCTTACATTAGCGTCCTGGGTTGAATTGTGGCCTCTCATTCATGTGTTGAAGTCCTAACCACAGTACTTCAGGACGTGACTTAATTTGGAAAGAGGATCATTGCAGATGTAACTGGTTAAGATAAGGTGACCTGGAGAAGGGTGGCCTGTTATCCAATATGATTGCTCTTCTTACAGAAAGGGGAAACCTGGATATGGAAACACACACAGGGAGAACCCTAGGTAACGATGAAGGCAGATATCAGATGATGCCTTTACAAGCCAACGGACACCCAACATTGCCAAAAAATCACCAGAAACATGGAACCCCAGGGGACAGGCATGGAACTGATTTGCTCTCAGAAGGAACTGACATCTTGATCTTGGACTTCTAGCTTCCAGAGCTGTGAGACAACAAAATGTTGTTATTCCAAATTATCCATGTATGGCACTTTGTGATGGAAGCCACAGGAAAACTAATACAACTGATACCATTTTGTAATTGAGATGATGGAGGTCCTTGAAGCTCACAATGCAACCCCAGGTGTAAGAGTAGAACTGCCCTGGGGCTCCCGGGTGGCTTAGTTGGTTGAGCATCCAACTTCGGCTGAGGTCATGATCTCACAGTCCATGGGTCCGAGCCCCGCGTTGGGCTCTGTGCTGACAGCTCAGAGCCTGGAGCCTGCTTCAGATCCTGTGTCTCCCTCTCTCACTCCCCTTCCCCCGCTTGCTCTCAGTCTCTCTCTCTCTCAAAATGAAGACATAATCGCTTCTCAGCCTTTTGGCTAAGATCAAGTGTAAAATGAAGACATAAAAAAGTTAAAATAAAAAAAAAAAAAAAGAGTAGAACTGCCCAGGCTGAGTACTATTACACAGTCCTCCTCCTTCACCTCTCTTCTCTGGTGCTTTCTTTCTACTGAAAAGCATACTTGTCCTGAGAGGCGTCATTCATTCTTCCCAGACTTAGAACTGAGGCCATTAATTTGTTGGCAGAAGCTGGAAACAGGATAGCTGAGTCAGTAGTGTTTTCTGCAAGAAAATGTACTAAGTGTTACCATAAATCTCGCTCTTAGCAAAATCGCTCTTAGCCCACAGGAACCCAGAGTGTTGCTTCTTCCCCTACCCTGGCTCATGCCTGTTCCCACCACACACACCCTCTCTGAGTGGTACAGACCCCTCTTTTCTATGCCATGCCCCCCGTCCCTGCTCTGAATGGCCTAGGAAGATTTCACACTTAAGTCTTAAAAAGCTTCTACTGTTTATGGTTCCGAGAGACGGTAAACAGGGCAGTGGAGACACAGTGAACATTACACTCATCCCTTCCATAGAAGCATAGGGAAGGGTCATGAAGAGGGGTCACCCACTTCTCTTTGACAGTCCCTTATCCATGTATCAGTCTACAAAGACCAGGGGAGCAGTGCAAGCATCTTCCTTTCCACTGGTGACTGGCCTTGACCATCACGTGTTTTTGTTAATTCTGCCCATCAAGTGTAGATAGCTTCTTATATCCGGCAGTCCCCAGAGATCTTCTGCCATTGTGGGAGTCAATCCTACTCTCTGCACTTACTCTCCTTTCTTTTCCTTCCTTCCCCCTACACCTCCTCACTCTGCCACCCTGCTCTCCTATTATCTGTTTACACCCTCTTCCCCTTGTCTCCATGGCATTCCTGCTGGATGAGCTGTTGTTGGAATGCCTTCCCCACACCAGTGACCTTCGTTTTGTCACTGGGCTTTGTTTTTTCCTTCTTAACACAGACCTGGTTAATCATCTGTTTCCAATCTTTTCTTTCTTTCTTTCTTTTTCTTTTTGAGAAGAAGGGTGCTATTCCTGAATCCTCTGCCATTCTTATAACTGCTTCTCTGTGATGCTCTCTTTCTCCTTTCTTTACCACTACTACGAGTTTATATTATCCTAAAAATACAAATCCTGACATTTGGAATCTGCCTACAGTCACAAACAGATCTTTGAAGAATAACTATTATTGCAGTTAGACATTTGGTTTAGGGGTTTCACCCACTTGGGATTTGATCTGGGGCAAGCTGTAGAAGTATAAGCTGTCGAGGGGCACCTGGGTGGCTCAGTCGGTTAAGAATCTGACTCTTGATTTCAGTGAAGGTCATGATCTTAGAGTTCATGGGTATGAGCCCTACGTTGAGCTCTACGCTGACATTGAGGAGCTTGCCTGGACTTCTCTCTCTCTCTCCCTCTCCCTCCCTACACCTCTCCTGTTCATGCCTGTGCTCTCTCTCTATCTCTCTCTCTCCTCAAAATTAAATAAACAAACTTAAAAGAAATTTTTATGAAAGTATAAGCTGTAGAAGCTGTAGCTTGGAGCAAGTTTACTGTGCCTGTGGGAGAATGGAGTCTTTGTACTAATAACAAGAGAGTCCCTTCCACAGCTGGAGAAAGGACACGGCCTTGAACTATGGTGACACAGGGGCCCACCCCAGAGAAGGGGCACAGGGAAAACACCTTGCATGAGCAGCTGGGGCCTTGCACAGTGGCAGTGACACTGCCTTGCCACCAGTACTATGTCACATGATCCCAATCATGGAGCTTCTCCCAGCTGTGCTGTTTGCATCTGAAAAATAAAGAGCTTGGATTACATAGTTTGCAACGCCTCAGCATGTCTGAAGAAAATCCATTTCAAAGTGTCAAAATCTGTTTCTTACATTGTTTTTTAAAATTCACCAAGAAATTACAGAATAAACGTGATAAAGAGGCAAAGAGGAAATAAGAAATAAGAAAGCCCCCAAAAGGTGAGAGAGAATACTGAATCACTTAGTAATGTTAAATATTTCCACGCAGTGAAGGAACGTACAGCATTACCCAGGAGGTTCATCCAGAAAGCCAGTGCAGGGCCTCTGTGTTCCTTTGCCAGGCCTGAGGAAGAAACCAAACCACAGTAGCCAGCGGACTGGCCATGTGGGAAAGGATTAGATTGCATTTCTTTAAAAGAAAAAAAGAAGAGCTGGAAAGGAAAGAGGTTTCATAAATTGTGAAATTAAAAAGTATAGAAAAATGACCAAATACATTGGATTTTGAATGTGGGAGTTATCATAAAGCATTGGTCTGTAGGATTAATTTGATCACTGTGGGTTGCTAAGAGGATCCCTCTCTCTCTCTCTCTCTCTCTCTCTCTCCCAGAAAGTCGTTCACCCATCCCCAGGCTATCTGTACCATCAGAGTCCCCAAACAACTAAGTTCACCTCTTATGAACTTCAGAACATTGTCTTCTCATTTTTGGAGATTAGAACTCTACACTATGAAAATTCAAAGAGAATCAACCCCACAGCAGATATTTACCTTATTAGAAATTAAAAACTGAGAAAATAGAAATGTTTATAAATTAAACATAAAATAATAATAAAGCCGTAAAGTGTGATTATTGATATAGTACTTTCATGAAAATAAGTTTGAAAATAGTGAGGAGGATGGAATTGCACTCCATATTTGCAAATCTCTTTAATGTTTGGCTTCACTAAAGCTAGCTGGATGCTCACATTTGTTTCGCATTCAATCTGCAGCAATATGTGTTTTGATTGAATTATATGACAAAAATCTAGCTTCAAACAATATATAGTATTTGAGTGGCCATTTCAAATCATTGGGGATATTTTCCTTTGATGCTACAAAATGGTGTGTGTGTTTTTTTTTTAAAAGGTTAGTTGCAACTAAAACCATAATAAAAGCTTTATACAATGATACATTAAAATCCATCGATCTGTCTGGCGCTTTCAATGTATCTTTTATCCATGCATGTTTTACTAATTATGCATTGGTCATTTGGAAAGCATCAGTGCACTCAACTGTTCACATCTTCCGAATGTTGGCACATTTCATTATACAATTTTAAAAAACTCCATTTGTCACTATCACCACTGACTGAACAGAAGAATCTTTAAGTGCAGGGAATTTGTCAACCTTGTGATGGCAGGAACAAATTTTCCAAATTAAAATTTTTGCTTTTAATTCAAATTTTATCATTCGGCAACCACACTACAAGTTAGTTTTATTGAAGTAACAGGCTCATTTTGCTTGTTTCCCAGAAAACGTTTGTCAAATTACTCACGAATAAATAAGCATAGTGTGTCTAGAAGTGGCTGGAGCCTGAGGCATCCATTTAAATATTTGCTAATAAGTAATTTTATTAGACTAGCAGGTGAAAGACTCATGGGTGGATTGATGGGGTAAAAAGCCCAAGTGTGGGCTTTCTTCTTTCCCAGAATGCTTTTCTGTAATTCCATTGGCTGATAAATCCCCCATTTTTATAGCCAGAACATTGCTGAAGTGTTGATTCTGCTTTAGCCCAAGCCCAGGGCCTGTATATTGGAGTCAGGTCTAGTGAATGAGTCTAGTACTTTCTTTGTCATATACTCAGCCCTGCATTGTCAGCTGCCAGGTTTGGCTATGGGTTATGGGAAGAAATGGGAGGGAGGAAGGAAGGAAGGAAGGAAGGAAGGAAGGAAGGAAGGAAGGAAAGAAGGAAGGAAGGAAGAAGGAAGGAAGGAAGGAAGAAATAGAAGGAGGAAGGAAGGGAGGGAAGGAAGGAAAGAAAGAATTAAGGAAGGAAGGAAGGAAAGAAGGAGAAAGGGAGGGATGAAAGAAGGGGAAAATTAAAAGAAGGAAAGTAGGAAAGAGGGAGGGCGAAGGAAAGAAGGCAGAAGAGCTATAAACTGGGTTGAATCTAGCAGACCTGGAGGTGAAGGTTCAGATCTGGGGTCAGACTATTTCACGTCATATCCTGGCTGTAACACTCACTTGATTGTCTAAGAGGAAAGACTCTTGAGCTTGTGTCTCAGTTTCCTTGTTTGTTAATTGGGGTGAATAGTGGCACCGACCTCCTAAGATTATTGTCCGCATTAATTGAAATAGCACACTGAATTAATTGAAATGACAATATGCAACGCTCAGTAAATGTTAGCTGGCTGTGTTAATAATGCCTGCAAAAGTGTTAATGATCTTTGGGTTTTCTGAGAAAAATAGATTGCTGCCCGTCAGCCTCCAACACACAGGACATTGTTTCCACGTGGTCTAAGCACATGAGATCTTTGCTCTGTGTCTGGCCCTCATGCACTTTCTGCTTGGGTCAGGTGTGCTCATGATACAATAGAAATTCTCATCACCACATGGGCCACTTACCTTGGGGGGTCAACTTTTCTTCGAATAATGCCTAATGTTTAGATATTAGACTTCAATTCTCTGAGACACAGTGGATTTTTCCATGTTTTAGAAATGGTAAAATAGCATAGATGACTCTGAGGCAGCGAGTGTCTTGAAGAGGGAGAAAATGGCAGTGGGAACTCCAGCTAGGAGACCATTCTATTAGGGCAGTGAAAGTTGACGAGAGCCTAACCCACGTCAGTAGTGGGACAGATGGACAAAGGGTGGATTCAGGAGACAATGGAGGACAACTTTTATTTTATTGATTCTCACATTCCCCAAACATATCTGATCACATTATCCTCTGATTCTTGAATCATGGGTTAAACATCATATGTCAAGAGGTTCTGAGGGCTGGGAGCACTGGGTAAAATCCTAGCATAAATTAATATAAGGTCATGTCTAATAGTCTTGCACCTTCTTTACAAGCCTGCCATCTTCCCGTTGCAATTGTGTCTATTTTGTGATTACAATGCCAGCCTCCAGCATTGCTCTTACAGAGTACCCTCACTGTACTGTGAATCTCTCTCAAGCTTTTGTGCCTCCTCTGAATCCTTTCTTCAGTTGCTCAAAAACCACAGACTTCTAATCAGCCCAGTATTTTCTCATTTCATCTCAGTTTTCTTGAAATACCATGTTTGCAGGCATTGATCTTTCATATTTCCAGCATTTGAAGACCTACTTAATGTCACTTTACTCGCTGAAACCCTTCTATATCCAGAAAAGAAGAGTCTATCCAGCATAAGATCTAACCTAGATCAATCTACTCCTTTCCCTCTTGTGAATAAATACACATAGCCTCTCATGGCCATGTTCATACAATATATAAAATAAAATTTCTGCATTTGAATTTTTGGAGATACCTGGTCAACTTCTCAAAGTGAGTCAGCAGCTGAATGTGCACTTCTGAGTCCTAAATAAGTTTTTTCTATTTCCTATAGACAAGTGATAAATAAAGAATATATAACCTTGAAGAAGATTAGTTGCCAGAGAATCTTCTTTCTCTTCCAAGATTAATACTTCAAAATGCTTAAATACTTCCACTAAGAATATTGAATCATGAAAGTTTGATATTTATTAGATGTTTTCATTTTCAGAGAGTATATCAAACATGGTTTTTATCATATGGACATAGAAGCCACTGCATTTATTATTCAGCAAAATCAAAGAATGGAAAGGAAAAACTGTGATGAGATTTGTGTCCTCAAGTTCAAGGTCTGTCCCCTAAAAATACATTTTGGAGACGATTGTTATATTTTATTTAAGGTAAATTACTATAATTGCCATTTTCCCACTAATTCAGTAAATACTAAATCAATAACGGAATATCATTCCCACCCCCTGTTAGAGCAATTTAAATCAACAGGAGAAACATTGATTTTACTCAGAAAATCGAATGGTTTCTTCTTGCTCTCTCCAACTTGTTGCCTCTGGTTTCTTACATCTACTTTTCAGAGTTTCTTAGACAAAACCACAAAATAGAAAGAAAAGAATAAATTTGTAGACATATTTAAGGCTATTTGTTAGCTTTGTCAAAATAGTTTCCCAAAACATTGAACGTGTTTACTCTTTCCGGAACTCTGACAAAAAGACTCACTCACTGGTTTTTACACTATTAGGGGGTATCTTTTAAAGTTAGGATTAACAACTATGATTTCTTTTAGTGGAAATGAAGGTTTATTTTTAAAATATTTATTTATTTTGAGAGAGAAGGAGAGAGAACACGTATGTGTGCTAGCGGGCAAGGGAGGAAAAGAGGGAGAGAGAAAATCTCAAGCAGGCTCCATGCTGTCAACACAAAACGCCACGTGGGACTCGATCTCACGAACCATGAAATCATGACCTGAGCTGAAATCAAGTGTCTGATGCTTAACAATCTGAGCCACCCAGATGCCCCTAAGACCTTTGATTTCTAAAATAGTAAGTTATCAGAAAATAAATAGAGATGATAGACTTGTTCTTCTTGTTTCTCTACTGGAACAAGAATTCTTTTGGAAGCTCATGATTGTGGAATAAGCAGCTAATTTACATAACAACAGGATGAGGTGATTTCAAAAGTAGATGAAACCACCACTGAGAGCAAAGAGTTCATAAGGGTTTTCTGTTAGCATTTTACCCCAAGGCTGGTTGACTGATTAGCACAGGGTCTTAACGGTGGTAATATTTTTTTAATCCATAAGCATCCTGATTTCATTCCTTCTGGTCCTCTGGTACCCGCCTCTCTCTCAACCTAACCAGCAGCCAGCTCCAGGTTCCAGTAAATTCATCCAAAATTGTATAGAAATTTAATATGAGGTAAGACATTATAGAAAAAGTATTTTGAAGATAATATATTTTAAAATTAGGTATAAGATACAAAAGAATGATTACTGAAATCATTCAACACCCCTAGTAGTTAATAATGGGATATTTATTATGTAAGTGAAGAGTTATATTATTCTAATCTTCATGCTGATGAAAGATTTGAAATATCCTCTCACTGCATTTGAGTTGTAATTCACTGAAATAATAAATGAAACTAAATATTTTACCAGCATTATGGACATAGATCTCTTTGAGTCATTGATACAAAATTATGCTCTGAACAAAATCATATTATATTAAGTCATGTTCGAAGAAGAATATAAAACACATGCCCAATGTGCTTTCACATATGGACTGTATGACTGACACATCACCAGTTTACCAAATCTGAATGATAGTCTTCAGCTATAAAAATTCTAGAGTGACATGATATTACTTTTAAGATAATTGCTCATTATCTGCCCAACTGAATATCTTATTGTTTAAAGTTTATTTTTTATTTTTTAATGTTTATTTTGGAGAGACAGAGACAGAGCATGAGTCAAGGAGGGGCAGAGAGAGAAGGAGACACAAAATCTGAGGTAGGGTCCAGGCTCTGAGCTGTCAGCACAGAGCCCGATGCAGGACTTGAACCCACAAACCTGAGATCATGACCTGAGCTGAAGGCAGATGCTTAACTAAGCCACTCAGGCCCCCCTTTTGTTTAAAGTTTAATAACTTTTTGGTTGTTTGTTTGAGAAAGAGACATGGAGAGTGCATGAGCAGGAGACGGGCAGAGGGAGAGGGAAAGAGAATCTTAAGCAGGCTCCATGCCCAGTGCGGAGCCCAGTGTGGGGCTTGATCTCACAACTGTGAGATTGTGATCTGAGCCAAACTCAAGAGTTGGACTCTTAGCAGACTGAGCCACCTACACACTTCAAATTTTAGTAACTTTTAAAATGTAATGTGCATTGTTTGCTTTGGTTTCCAAAATCAAGACCAGTATTATGGGTAGTAAATGAAATGATCCTTTGTGTATAAGAGATCCTTTGTGTATCCTTCTTTATAAGAGTGTGATAATCTATTACAGAATATTTTTATTAGTTCAAAGTCTACTTCTAAAAAAAAAGGTATTTTTCTCTGTGTGTTAATTTTTATAAATAATGGAAATTTTAAATATTTGTATTATTTATGTTTCTTTTGGAATAATTGTGATGCATATGAATATGATTAAAAATATGACTGAATGTGAGTATGGAGAGAAAAAGAGAGAGAGAAATGGAGGTATTGGGGAGACAGGTGAGATATATGTATACATAATTATCATGCACTGTAGGAGAAAAAGATTGTGGGAGTGAAAATACAATTATTTCATGCTAGTGATGTAGAAAATGGTTCTCAGAGAAATAAAGATTGAAGCAATATAGGGTTCTGTTAAATAACCCTAGGAAATTTTGGTCTAAGTCCCAAATATCATTTCTAATACAAGTTAATCTTTATACTTGCTTTAACATTATTTGATCTCAACACATTTTTATTACATGCATCATCAAGAATGTATTGGTACTATAAAAAGTCAAATATTTTTCCAAAATGTATCTCAATAAAAATATTAGGCATGCGTTATAATTTGAAATTAGTCTCTAAAAATATGATGATAGGGGTGCCTGGGTGGCTCAGTTGGTTAAGCATCCAATTTTAGCTCAGGTCATGATCTCACGGTCTGTAGATTCGAGCCCCACATTGGGCTCTGTGCTGACAGCTCAGAGCCTGGAACCTGCTTTAGATTCTGTGTCTTCCTCTCTCTCTGCCCCTCCCTTGCTCACACTCTGTGTGTCTCTCTCTCTCAAATATAAAGAAACATTAAAAATTTTAAAAAATATGGTGACTATTATCAAGTATTCATTATCATGATTGTATTTTAGTATTAAAGTATAAACATAAGTATATCCCTACATGAAGAAATAACAGTGTTCATTTACTTACCAAAAGCTAGTGAAATAAGTGTATATTCCATTGACTGTCTCCCTCAATGGCTCTCTCAAAGGCTCTCTCAATCTCTCTTTCTGAGTGTGTGTGTGTGTGTGCCTGTGTGTGTGTGTTTCTTTGTCTATCAGCCATTTTCCTTTAGACTAAAATGAATTTACACTTACTAATGGGACTAGAAGTGGAAACCACCATTTCACCAACTTTTTTCAATTAAAGTTTTAATTCCAGTACAGTTAACATACAGTGTCATAATAGTTTCAGGTGTTCTATATAGCGATTCAATAATCCCTTACATCATTTCTCAGTACTCATTATGATAAGTGTAGTCTTAATCCCCTTCACCTATTTTACCATCTCCCCGTTTCCCCTGATATTCTTTATTTTATTTTTTTAAATTTTATTATTGTTTTAACTTTATTTTGAGACAGAGAGAGTGTGAGTGGGGGAGGGGGACATACAGAGAAGGAGAGAGAGAGAGACAATTCCAGCAGACCTCGCACTGTCAGTGCAGAGCCTGACACAGGGTTCAAACTTACAAACCATAAATCATGATATCACAACCTGAGCCAAAATCAAGACTTAGATGCTTAACTGACTAAGCCATCCAGGTGCCCCTGATATTCTTTATTTTAAATGAGTACCCTTAGTTAAAGTTATTATTATTTTTTTATTAAGAACGTTTTTTTCTTGAAGCTTACTTCAGAAAACATGGTTCTAAAAGTAGATACATGTATATACATATGTGTGTGTACACACACACACACACACATAAAACATTTCATCCCAGAAAAATAGAATGCACATTTTCTTCAAATACACACAGAAGAATCTCCTGGTTAAACCACATTTAACAAGAGGTAACAAATATTACACCTTTAAGAAGACTGAAACCATACCAAGTATAGTTTCCATCCACAATGCAACAAAACTAAAGATCAAAAATAAATCAAAGCTGGAAGACCTACAATGTAAATATTAAGTATCTAAGATGCAAATCTTAAATGACACACTACTGCCCAAGCAATGGGCCAAATAAGAAAGCAAACAGCAAACCAAAATATATCAGAACAAAAGAAAGAGAGAGCACAATATTTCAAACCTATGGGATGCAGCAAAAGCAGAAGTTAGAGTGAAATTTATGCTAGAAATGCTTATATTAGGGGAAAAAGTACAGAAAAGCAACATCACACCAGATGGAACTAGAAAAAAAAGAAACTTAACTGAAATTTAGTAAAGGAAATAACAACAGTAATAAATAATATAGAGACCAGAATAAATAATAACACAGCATTGAAAATAATATCCAGTTTTTTACAAAATAAACAAATTAAATCTGTAAATGGCCAAAATATAAATAAAATTTGCAAAACTTTAACTATATTGACTAAGAAAAAAAATGGAGAAAAGACTCAAAAACCAAAATTGGAAATAGAAAACAATAACAGTAGATAATCACAGAAGCACATAGAGTGAAAACAAATTACTATAAACAGTTATATGCTAACAAATCAGATAACTAAGAAAAAACCAGGTAATCCCTAAAACGCACCAAGTTACCATGATTGAATCATGAACCTTAAATCCAAGAAATAGGAAATCTTCTCAGACTAAAAACAGGAATAAATTGGAATTGGAATAAAAAATCGCCCAGCATAGAAAAGTCCAAGATCACATGGTTTCATTGGGGAATTTTATCAATCATTTAAAAAAATATTACTGACAATAGTTATCAAAATCTTACAAGTAATGGAACGAAGGGAACACATTGATACTAAAGCAGGATAAAAGTAATATAGAAATAAAATAATCTAGTTTGTTCGATATTAAGTATTGCTTTACTCTGACTTTCTTTTGATATTGATTCGTATAATAAAGGTTATTCCACTTGCTCACTTTCAATATGTAAGTAACATTAGGTCTAAAATGAGTCTCCTGTAGACAGCATATAGATGAAACTTGGTCTTTGTTTGTTTTTATCTATTCTGACACCCTGTGTCTTTTGATCAGAGCATTTAGTCCATTTATGTTCAAAGTAATTCTTGATAATTATTTATATATTGCCATTTTATTATTTATTTTGACATTGTTTCTGGAGATTTTCTCTGATCCTTTCTTGTATTTGTCACTTTGGGTCTCTCCTTTACACTCAGAGAGTCTCCTTTAAAATCTCTTGCAGGGCTAGTTTAGTGGTCACGAAGTCATTTAGCTTTCTTTTGTCTGGGAGATCATTTTACCTCTCTCTCTATTCTGAATGATAGTGTGCTGGGTAGAGTTTTGTTGGCCGCAGATTTTTTCCCATTCAGCACTTTGAATATATCATGGAATTTGCTTCTGGCTTGTCAAGTTTCTGTCGAGAAATCTCCAGCTAGCCTTATAGGTTTTCCATTGTAAGTTAAGGACTTCTTTTGTCTTTCTGCTTTAAGATTTTTCCCTTATCACTATATTTTGCAAATTTAGTTACAATATGTCTTGGTGTTGGCCTGCTTTTGTTGATTTGATGAGAGTTCTCTGTGCCTCCTGGCTCTGGATGTTTGTTTCCTACCCCAGATTAGGGAAGTTTTCATCTATTATCTCTTAATATGAATTTTCGGTGCCCCCTTCTCTCTCTTCTTCTGAGATTCTTATAATATGAATGTTGGTATGTTTGATGGAGTTAGTGAGGTTCTTAAGTCTATTCTTGTGTTGAATAATTCATCTTTCTTTTGTTCAGCTTCATTATTTCCCATCATTTTGTCTTCTAGGTCACTAATTCATTCCTGTGCTGCTTCTAGCATGCTGTTTGTCAAGTGTGTTTCCAATCTTGTTTATTGCATTCTTCATCTCTGATAGATTTTTTAAATCTCTTTTATCTCTGTGGTACAGGTCTCCCTCATGCCTTCCAATCTTTTCTTAAGCCCAGTGAGTATCTTTATGATTGTTGCTTTAAATTCTCCATCAGGCATGTTACTTATATCTGTTTTGCTTAGAATCTGGCCATGGTCTTTATCTTGTTCTTTGATTTGGTATAAATTCCTTTATCTTGACATTTTCTCTAAGTCTCTGCCTTATTTTCTGAGTTAGAAAAGCCAATTTTGTTTCCTGCTCCTGAATGCAATGGCTTTATGAAGAAGAGGCCATGTAGTGCCCAGGGCCTGGAGCTTCAAGGAGTGTCTCTGGTGAGTGGTGTATGAACCCTATTCTTGTGTTTGGCTGCTCTGTCCTTCAAGCCAGTCACCTGCAGAAGCTCTCCTTGCCTGCAGTGGGCAATGTTTAGTCCCTGGCCTGAATGTGGTGAGTTTTAACTAGGTGTGTGCTGATCTGCTTGTGAAATGAGACCTGACACCAGAATTGAGGCGATGAACAACTCTCTGGTTGAGAGATACGGTATGGGCAGGGGTCTGTGCTGGTCCTCTGGGGGAGGGGTCCACCATGCTGGGGCTGAGGCCAACTTGACTGAGAAAGGAAGTCCTGCCAGAGCACAGGAGGATGGGGCTTAGTTTCAGCAAATTAGGCAGCTAGTGTCCAAGATGCACTGCTTCCCTCAGGTGGCCCTGTGTTTATGCTGAGGGGTGGGGAAGGGAGAGGGTGCCAGCCAGCTCTTTTGTTCCCTGGGAGGCATCTCTCTGAATGCTGCCTCTCAAGCAAGTGGTCTTAGAATAGCAAATAATCTGCTGCTGTGTGCATCAGGCATTTTTCATATCCGTGTTTCCGTGCTGTCTGCCCTAGGGTATTTCATGTGGCTTCTCTCAAGGAGCAGCTCAGTGCCCTCCTGGCTCCATTTCAGCCAAGCTTGCTGACCTTTCAAACTCAAGGCTTTCAGCCCAGCTGGTTGTAAGGACTCATGAATTTCAGTCTCTCTTATTTTCCAAGCCAATGACTTTGGGAAAACGTTCTTCTTGTGTGTTCCCCAGTGAGCTCCAATCTCTTTTGCCCTTCTCCCTGACCATGGCTCCCATGATCCGTTTCTCCCCTCAACCACATCTCCATACTCTGGCATTCTTCAATGTGACCTCTTCTCTCCCTTCAATTGTGAAGTTTGTTGTTCTGTCGGTCTTGGGGTCTATTTCTCAGAGCATTCACAATAGTTTGATGATTATCTAGCTGTGTTCTTGAGAAAAGATGAGCCTGGGGTCCTCCAACTCACCCGTCATCTTTGATGCTTCTTCCCATCTCACTGATGCTCGTGAAGAAAAGTTGCAAATCATGTGATGTGTTCACAACTTACTTCCAAAGACAGGAATCTTGATCACTTCATTAACAAGAAGCAATATAACCAGGTCACACGCTATTAGAAAAATAGAACTACATGAAGTCAACATAAATTTGAACAGGAAAAAAGCCACAGGCACACATCACTTTTGGTGGATGCCGATGTGGCTGACTACGGGGTAGCAATCGCCTGCATGGGTCAGCCAGGAGAAGCAGAGCACTGGCACTGTCAGAGCCTAAGGCTCAATGACTTGTCCACATCTGAACACTGAGGTGACAGATTGTTGTAAGTAGATTCTGGACCTTCAATTGCTAGTCTAGAATGTTACAGTGTTTTTAGTCATATTATCTTTGTTTAGAACTAATCTTACAACATGTTGTCAGTATAATGAGTGGGACTCAAACACATGAAAGTATTGATGGATCACAGGTCATAATAAGAATATGCAATGAACATATACTCGATACATACAATGATATATACATTGAATGTATCATTCGTGTGCTTTAGTCAATGTGATCACAGTGCTCAGGGGCAACATCAGCAAGCACCGCTTAGTGCCAGGACTCCTGGGCAGAATGAGGACTGATCCAGGAGTTGCTGGTTCCTTAGCCTCCTCTGGAAAGTCACATCCTGGCTCCCACAGGCTGGGTCAGCAGGCACACCAGCTTCTGCGGCAGGAAGCCGCCTGTATGGTGATTTGGCCAATGAAACTTCCCCCTGCTTCTCTCTCCTTCTCCTAATCTCCTGCCCCTTAGACCCAGAGACCTGAGTGAAGAAGGTTCCATTTCCTAACATTGGTTACGTGACCTGTAGTTTTCTTGTAACCATGATACCATGGAACACTGTTTCTGAGTAGCTTCAGTAAATGGGTTTTAGTTGGTGTCTAGCATACTATCGAGTTTGTTGGAAAGTTTCTCAGAAAGATCTACGGCCTATGTGTGCAGTCACTAGAGATGATTCAGGAATAAGTAGGTATGACTGTGTGCTCCCAATTACTGAATTCAGGCCAGGTTGCATGCATGGCATTCAGTAAGTATCACTTAGCTCAGGAACTCATGGGCAATGTTTAACCAGGTGCACAGTTCCCATGTCCAGGCATCCCGCAGATGGTCTCCCAGGCTCTGCAAATATATGTTCTCAGAAAGAAATATCCTTCCCCTGCTGTTTTCTGAGAGTGCAATCCTATGTGGGGAACAAATGTGTTGGGGAGTGCTAGCAAATACCAGTTCCCCAGCATCTGGACACTTGATTGCCAGAGAATTGAATTGGACAGAACACACATCTGCTGTAAGAGGGAGGTCCAGGACTCAGCTTTGTAGGGACAGCCTCGAAATGCCTCTTGGGGTCACACACAGGAAAATCCTGCTTTCCTCTCTACAATCATTAAAGTAGGAAACACTGTTTTTAAAGCATTTGTTTAAAATGTGCTCGTCACCCCATCACCAAAATTGACACCTATGTGCTTCTAAAAGCATACTTTTCTACCCATGGTCTTCTAAGGACAAAATGTCCTTACTTCTACCAGAAACCAATTACTCCTTCTATGCTATAGGTACTACTCCTTATTATCTTCTCATTGAATTTTCTTCACAATTATTCAATTCCTATTCTGCATCTCTAATTCTTTCCTCTCCACAAGATTATCCTCACCCTCCCACAAACAAGACCCAATATCTCATCTTTAAAAGGTGGGGTAAAAAAGTTCCTGGGTGGCTTCTTTGGTTGAGAAGAATTGAGTCCAATTCTTGATTTAGGCTCAGGTCATGATCTCATAGTTCATGGAATCAAGTCTCACATCAGGCTCTGCACTGGCAGTGTGGAGCCTGATTGGGATTCTCTTTCTCTCTCTCTCTCTCTCTCTCTCTCTCTCTCTCTCCCTCTCTCTCTCTCTCTGTGTCCCTTTTCCATTCATACTCTCTCTTTCTCTCTCAAAACAAGTAAATAGACATAAATAAATAGTGAAATAAAATTTAAAAAACACCTTCAGCTCACTTTCTTTTCCATTTCCCGATCCAATTTTGAACCCCTTCCATCAGCAAACCCCCCTGAAATTTCTGCCTGTTCACCCTTGCTGTTCCTCTGTCACTGAAAACATACTCGGCCATATCACTCACTGATCCGGCTCTCATCCAAGCCTCCAGACATGTCCATGCTGCCAAATCCACTGGCCTCTGAGTTCTTCAGCAATGTCTCAGCAACATTCATCAAAACAACCTTCCTTTCATTTCTTGGCCTCCAGATTCTCTGCCTCTCATCAAACCTCACATGGTTATCTTTCATTCTTCTTTGATAACACCTCTAAATGATGAGACTCTTCAAGGTTCTTTTCCTTCCTCTGAATGTGTTCTCTTGTTGGGTGTCTCCACTCAGAAATAGTATATCCCCCGATGGGTTAAAGAATCAAGCTATTCCTAACCCATGCTCCTTAGTACTTGGCTAGTCTTACAAACTCCAGTTACATAGTAATTTTGCTTAATAGATTTATTTCAATGCCATGTTCAGAAGGCGAATAAGTGAATGGTGTGAGATAGGGTCAGAGCATGTGGCACTTTAATTACAAATTGTAGCTAATCCCAACTCTCCTCTTGGACAAGATTCTATGTCTAACTCAACTATTTCAAGCAGATGCCTAATATTTCCAAACACAAACTCTAGCATCATGCATCTTCCAACTGCTGAATTGTTGATACAAATATCTAACCTGAATCTCAATTTTAAGAAGGTAAAAACAACTCTTCATCCCCTCACTTCCAAAATAATTTCCTTCCTCAGAGTCCCCATTTCCATAAGTAGAACAGGTCAAGTTAAAAATCAAGACTTTTTGCATTGCATCTACTTTTTTGTTTACTGCCTGAAGTTATACGTTCCCAGGTTAGGGATGTTCCATGAAAAGAGAAACACTGGCTATCTAACACAAACCCTTATCTCATTGTTTGCATTTGTACTATTTCAGCTTCATCCAGGCACGTCTCTATCTTGCCTGCTATCACTATAGCCACGCTCACTGCCTCCTGCTTGGTTCTTACCCCTTCTGCGTGCTCTCAACCTAGCAGCCAAGTGAACTTTGAAAACCACACAATGTATGTCATGACATTCTCATGCTTAAAACTGTTAGTTCGCTTATCATCAGTTTTCAAAAAAGAATTTTAAGTTCTTTTCACTTGCTTATGGAGTGCTACATGCTCTGACCCTGTCTCATACAATTCTCTTATTCATCTTCTGAACATGACAGTGAAATTAATCTATTAAGCAAAATTATTGTATCACTGGAATTTCTAAAAGTAACCAAGTACCAATGAGCATGGGTTAGGCACAGCCTGGCTCATTAATCATCTGGGGGATACATGATCCCTGGCTATAGAGACCATCATGTCTTGCTTTGTCTTTCGGTGAAGAAGACTAAGTAAAATAGGCACAGTTCCACTACCTGCCCCTCACCCTGCACATTATATGAGGCACCTTTGGATGTTAGTATGACCTTTCAGAATTAATGGTTTATCTTCCTTCGCTGAAGCACATAATAACTTCAGAAAGAGCTGTGTATCTGAAACTGCCCAAGGAAAGAAGACTTCCACCTCTGTTGTATATTCGTCTAGTAGGAGATTCAGCCAGACTCTTGAGAAAGTAAACAGGAAAGTGAATTCTACTTCAGAAACATCACTGCTGGTAAGTGGTCATCCATTCAACCAGATGTAGATTCATGTGACGTCAAAGAAAACAGGGTGTTAATGGTTGTTTCTGGACATCTCCTAATATGTTGGGCACGACCCCAAGCACTTTCTATCCAGTCCCTGGGAAGCCACCTAAAACCATCCACACAACGCTGGGCTCTCTGACAACATCAGCTATTCTTGTGAAAAACAAAAAAAAATTGCCTTG
Source organism: Crocuta crocuta (assembly GCF_008692635.1). NCBI lineage: Eukaryota > Metazoa > Chordata > Mammalia > Carnivora > Hyaenidae > Crocuta > Crocuta crocuta. The sequence goes on along the minus strand of NW_027528362.1, from coordinate 8,449,178 downwards.
TCAACCTTGTGAGGTAAGCACTTTATCTCCCAATTTTGCAGCAAGGGAATGGAGACTTAGAGGATAGAGAAATTTGCTTTTGCTCATAAGTTCGATAATTAGCAGATAGTACTTCTTAAAATAAGGTGAACTGACTCCAGAGTTCTAGATGTGGCCATATCAGGATGGCCTTAACGAAAACTCCCAATAAGAGCACCTGAGTAGCTCATTTGGTTGAACATTTGACTCTTAAGTTTAGTTCAGGTCATGATCTCAGGGTCATATGATCAAGTGCCATTTAGGGTTTATACAGAGGATGCATGAAGCCTACCTAAGATCTTCTCTCTTTCTCTCTCTCCCCCCAACCCCCGTGCTCCTCTCCTCAGCTTGAACACTCTCTCTCTTTCTCTAAAATTAAAAACAAAGCAAGTGGTGCCTGGGTGACTTAGTTGGTCAAGTTCTCAACTCTCAATTCAGTTCAGGTTATGATCTCACTGTTCATGAGATTGAGCCCTACATTCAGCTCCATGCTGAGAGCACATAGCTTGCTTGGGATTCTGTCTGTCTCTCCCTCTCTCTCTAGGCCTCCCCTGCATTCCCTCTCTCTCTCCCTCCCTCTCTCTCTCTAAAAATAAACCAACATTGAAACAAACAAACAAACAAACAAACACCTCTGTCTGTCTTTTCACCGTGCAAGATGATTACCTAATGCACTGGCCACCTATTATCTCCTGTGTTGGTGAGATCCCTCCCCATCCCTCACCATCTGACCAACACTGAAGCTCAGAGATGCTGATGTCATCAAACTCGGCCTTTGTTACAAAAGCAGGGTCTGATGCTTCGTTGTTCAGTAAGTATTTACTGGGCGAAGTAATGGAGATGTGGACACGTGGCACACGTTATCACTGAAGAGCACAGAAGAGTGAACCGCGTGAGCTACCACAGAGTACCTTCCCTGAAAACTGAGGCAAGTACGTGCTTTTCATTCTAAATAGTTCCTATAATAATTCTCAAGCGAATTCATATAGCACACATGTCTCAGAAGTTATTCTAAGTGGTCATATATTAACTCATTAGATTTTCTAAATAATCCTCTAGGGGTAGCATTTATTATTATCCTCATTTTGTATCTGCACAAGCGGAGACAGAGGCTCATGTAGCAACTTGTCTAAAACTGAGAGAGTCCACAGGAGAGGCGAGCGTCGAGCCCAGGCATCCCGGTTCCGCATCCCTCCCGCTCGCTGGGCTGTCCCTGCGCAGCCGGACGTCTCTTGTAGTTGTAAGCGCTCCCCAAAATCAGGTGAGAAGAAAAATCTAGTTGTCTAGGCATTATGATAGGAAATGTCATAAGAAATTTTATATAGTTCGTAAAGCAGAGAAAGAGGCACTCATTTCCCTGAATCTTGCAGTGAGCACAGAGGATGGCCCACCTGCCAAGAGTTAAGTCCTTGTGAACCTGTAACGGGTTACATTAGTCTGCTCTCTGTGAGTAGATTCACCATTTCCAAGGAAACAGACCGATGCTGATGTTGAAATCTAAAGCACGTAGCCACATATTACATGTTACTCTCACACACAGGTATGGAGAAAGATAGACTCAATTTAAGACATATAGAGGGATAGAATTTTTGCTGGGGGTGTATTTTACATGGCACCCAGCAAGGGAGGAAGGCATAACACATGGACATTTTCTTACTCATTCTTCCTGCAAACGGTCTTGAGATTCAGAAACAGCTATTACAGAGCTGAATATGTATATATTCTTTCTACATATTTCTTTTTTTAATATTTTTATTTTATTTTTGAGAGAGAGAGCACAGGGGCAGAGGGCCAGAGAGAGAGAGTGGGGGACACAGGATCCCAAGCAGGCTCTGTGCTGACAGCAGAGAGCCCTATGCGGGACTCAAACTCACAAACTGTGAGATCATGACCTGAGCTGAAGTCAGACGCTTAATGGACTGAGCCACCCCGGCGCCCCTATATTTTTGAATATACTAGGAAAGCTTACAATACAGCGTTTTGCTAAAAATAATTTCTTGGATATAAGATCTCTTAAATTGCATTTTATTCACAATAAAGTATAGATGACTTTAATATTCAAAACACCTTTTTTCCCCCCAAAGCTAAGCATAAAGATTAGGAAGAAAGGAAGAGAATGTTCTACATGAAGAATCCCCATGTGAATATAATGTATTCACAGTTTTGGCAATTATAGACAGAACCTCTGGAAAACACCTACACAACAGATGTTATACAATGTTTTGCTTGTTACAAGCTTAACTGAGTACACTACAAAAAATATATCATTAGATAGAAGATAGAAAAATGATAATGTGCTCCTCAGCCATAACAGCAGTATGTATGAAAGTATTTATATATTTGCCATTATATATCTAACTTCTTGTGACTGTCAGAAGCTGTGTTCTCTTTTATGTTTTAGAATTTTCTTTTTTGCATTTATGAGTTTATCATCATGGGACCTGAATGGCTCAAATAAGGAAAGGTTCCTGGGGAACTTTTAGTGATGTAATTCAATAAACCATATAACAAAGTTAATCTGACTCTAATGTAATTTATGCAAAATTGTTACTGTTCATAAAAGGATCCTTGTTCACATAGACAGAAGTAAATGTGATAAATAGAATTTGCAATACTTTTACAGCCCACGTTTAGTATTTCAAAGTTCACTTGGAACAAAGAGAAAAGTGAGAGACACAGAGACATTCAGACAGAAAGAAAAAAAAGCACACTGGTCCTTTGTTCCATACGAACAAGTTTCTTAGGCTTGTTTCCTTACTTGTCACTCCCATATCCACACTCAGGAGGACAATCCTGGGATGTGGTGCAAACCTCATTCCACTGAAGATACTGTCTCCCTGAGTGGTTATGTTTAGTCTACTTAAGGGGTGCCTGGGTGGCTCCGTCAGTTAAGCATCTGGCTCTTAGTTTTGCTGCAGATCATGATCTCACGATTCGTGAGATCGAGCCCCACACGGGGCTCCGTGCTGGCAGCCCGGAGCTTGCTTGAGATTCTCTCCCTCCCTCTATTTCTGCCCTCCCCCACCTGCACTGTCTTTGTATCCCTCAAAATAAATAAATAAGCTTTAAAAAAAAAGAGAAAAAAAAGGTTAGTCTACTCGACTCTCTAGGGGTGGTGGGAGGAGGTAGGGAGAAGAATAAGAATAAGAAATTGAGTTTTAGCAAATGTCAGGAGAACATGAGTATAAACATACTTGTTGAAGTTTCCAAAAACAGAGGCAAGCAATGTTTAGGCCCACAGGAATATATAAATATTAAATATAAATATCTATAAACACAAAATATAATATATTTTATATATGCATACACATATTTGATCAAGTGTATTTCATATATAAATTATATGTCTATCATTACATATGTACATTATACATCATTATATAATAGATCATATAGTATATATTATATTATGATTATTGTGATGAAAGATGTACAATTATATTAATACATTTGTATAATTATATATTTAATCATTTGATGGTATGTGTGTATAAAGCAACATTTTACCTGTGCGTCATCATTATCAATATAGAGTTATTGACTTTTAACACCATCATAGCACAACAAAGAATTTAATTTAAGCTCTGCAATCCCATCCTGGATATCAGTGAGCTCATTGCCAATGCGTCCTTTCCATGAGTTTCCCACTTGCTTCCCTCCATAACACATTGTTCTAGCTTCTTCTGAGATGTGTGAGATGTGGCCCCTTTGGGGACCCACATAGGATGCTGTTACTGAAGATTTTACTTCAAGCCACCAAAACTGATTCATGTGCCACTAAGACTATTGCCATTTTCAATTGTTCTATAAATGTAAATTCATTTGCTCCATAATGTGAGGAAAATATTTACTCTATTACTTGTCAACATACAATATTGTTTATAATGACACCCAACACTTGGAATTAGGAGCTTTCACCAAGAAAAAAGTCATAGATATGTATTCCATTTCTTTGTATCACTTTCCCTAACCTTAGGTGGCCTTTACAAGCATTCTGAGCGATCCATGATCGAGGTAATTTCAGGACATAGGTCTTCCTCCAACGGGTATTCTGTGGTTCAAAATAAATCATTGAAAAAGTGCCTATAATATAAGATGCTTGTTTAGGCCCAAATACTAGGTGGCTTTCTTTTCTGAGAGATGATTTTGAGAAAATATCACGTTGTATTTAGTCACCTGTAGTAATGTTTTCTTTAATGTGCTACAAAATATTCAGCCAAACAGAGGATCATTTATAGTTAGATACCTTTAGCAGTTGGCATTCCTCTTGCTGTGAACTGGATTAATTAGCTGCTTTCCTAATAATCTGAGCACAAGCATTTACTGAGAGCTGCTCCATGCCAGCACGTAGATACTAGAAAGCAAACAGATTCCGTCCCTGCCCTCATGGAGCCGGGGACCTGGCAGGAAAAAACAAAAACAAAAACAAAAGCAAAAACAAAAACAAAACAAAACAAAAACAAGCACTGACTACATCATTAAAATAGTTATTTGAATAAATACCCATGGAAAGAAGAGTGGGGAGGAAACTTCTAGGGTTCTGTGGGTCCATTTATTGGAGAGCTCTAACCTAGACTCAGGAATTCAAGACAGTCATTGGCATCCTGACTCAGAGCTGACTAAGTTCCAAACCCAGCTCCAAACTCCTAGTTGATGTGTGGCCATGTGCAAGCTACTTAACACATCCGCTCCTTAGTTTTGTCTTAGGACAATGATAATTATAAAAATAACTACTATGTAATTTTGGAGAGAAATATTTCAATGCATGTTAGTTTAATATTAAATTCTCATTTAATGTTAAGTTCATATATAGTTACATATGTCCACATAAAATGCATGTATAGGTGCATATACATTTATATATATTAATATCAATTTTATAAAACAGACTCTGAAAAATAGTAATGGATCTTTGTGATATTTATATAATCACGCTTTTTTTTTCTTTACAAAAGAAAGCCTTTTTGTTTAATGTTGATTTATTTTTGAGAGAAAGAGAGAGAGAGACAGAGCACGAGCAGGGGAGGGGCAGAGAGAGAGGGAGGCACAGCATCCAAAGCAGGCTCCTGGCTCCGACCTGTCAGCACAAAGCCTGGCACGGAGCTCAAAGCACATGATCATGACCTGAACCCGAGTCGGACGTTCAACCGACTGAGCCACCCAGTCCTCCCAATCATACTTTTTTACCTAGCCTCGAGAAAGAAATATTTGAGGCAAAATATAAATGATGATTAAAATGTAACCTGGTAGGGAGTGAGGGTAAAGACAAGAAGAAATAGAACCCACTAGACGGCAAGATGGAAGCCAGTGTCCAGGCCCTGAGTTAAGAAATAAGTAGCTTGGGAGATCTTGAACAGGTGTGAATGCCAAAGCGAGGGGGCCAGAGGGTTGTTTGATGAGTCTGCTCAAAGTGGAGAGATTTGTTTTGGCCGGAAAACGAGTGCAAAGTGAATAAATAGTAAGAGATGGAGAGAGACCTAGCAGACGGAGAAGGGAAACCTGGAGGGCGCAGTGGGTAGGGAGAAGGGAAGACAGCACACAAGAGAGAAAGGCTCAGAGCCAGCCATCTTTCTCCCGGACAGAAAACATCAGCTCTCCTCGGGACCCTTTCTGGCCCAAGAACCATAGGTAAGAAGGCTTTTTGGCTTGGTCCTTGTTGGATCATTTTGTCCAGTTCTGAATTCTCTTCTCTGTTCTCACTGAATGAGGTATGACTTCTGATTCTTCACGGAGCCACTAGGGGGTTGGAGGGAGGGGGAGGTCCTCGTCCACTGAGCGCTTCTCAGCCAACTTCACAGCCTGCACAGGTGCAGAGTCACCGCCTGAAATATGGCTCCTGCGATCTCTTCCTGGATCTGGTACCTTCTCTGTGTTTCCAGCAACTGGCAGGGTCTCTGGCAAAGGAATCGCTTCAGGAATATCTTTTGAATCATGAGCTGCTAATAGGTCAGTAAACAGGATTCATAAAACACAGCTGTGTTCAATCAAGGCCCTGGGAAACTGCGGGATTCACTGTCTGATGTGAATTTTCAGATTAAGAAGCTTTAAGAAAGATTCAATTAGATCATGATAAATAGGGACTACTTAATCAGATGAAACACAGTATATCCATGAGATTCAAATACTTGCGGAAACAGGGGAGTAGAGTTTAAGGGAGACTTTTGAGCAGAGTTCTGGAAGATTCTAAAGAATGAGGTGAGAATTGCCTACATGCCTGTGTGCCAATTGCCCGTGTGAATTCAGAGGAACAGAAATCAGTAAGTCATGTATGAAAGCATGTACAGTGGTTTGCCTAGTTAGGGAAAGAGCCTGGGAAATAAGGGGTGTGAGATGTTCACTTGCAGTAAGTGCACAGAGTAAAATTAGGTACTTCCTAATCTACCGACAGACTGATTTCTGCTCTGCCAAATGGAATTTTGTAACCAAGAGAAAGTGATTCAATCTTTATGTACCTCAGCCTCTTAAATGTGGTTGGTAATAACTAACTCATAGCTGGTCAAGTGGGTTAATGTATTTGAAAAGAGATTAGAATAATGCTTGCCATATAACACATGCTAAATAAATATAATTTTTTTTTTAAATTTTAAGTTTATTTATTTATTTTGAGAGGAAGGAGAAGGACAGAGAGAGAGAGAGGAAGAGAGAGAGAAACCCAAGCAGGCTCTGCACTGTCAATGCAGAGCCCGAAGCAGGGCTCAGACCCATGAATCATGAGATCATGACCTGAGCTGAAACCAAGAGCCAGACGCTTACCTGACAGAGCCACCCAGGTGCCCCAATGAATATTATTGTAATTAGTTATCTCTGAATTATCTCTTCTATTTGGGATCTACTTATATTTCCGCCCACATCTGATAAATATAAAACATTACATCAGAATGACCATTTCAAAATAAATCTTTTAATGTCATTCCATTGCATACAATTATTAGATGGCTTCCTATCTCCACTAATCTTAGCACATTATCCAAAAGCCCTTTAAAATTCGAATTTTAGAGGGGCGCCTGGGTGGCTTAGTCGGTTAAGTGTCCGACTTTCGCTTAGGTCATGATCTCGCGGTTCGTGGGTTCGAGCCCCGCGCTGGGCTCTGGGCTGACTGCCAGCTCAGAGCCTGGAGCCTATTTCGGAGTCTATGTCTCCCTTTCTCTCTGACCCTCCCCTGCTCACGCTGTCTCTCTCTCTCTCTCTCCTAGAAATAAATAAAAATATTTTAAAAATTTGACTTTTAGAAAAATTCTATTTTCAGCACGTAATATTTGTCTTTTTAGTCCTGAACTGTAGGCATTCCAAATTACTCATGTACATTCAGGAAAAACAGTTTCTTTCTTATTTTCCTTCCTTTGCACAATTAGTGAACTCTGTTTATAATCCCAGCTCTCCTGCACTTCCTCCTTCGTGTCAAGTGCCTACTCATTATTTTAAGCTTGCTTCAAATCTCTTTTCTTCAGCATAGCTTCTTTCACTACCAGGTAAAGGTAAACACACCGTTCCCTGTACACTGAGTTCACCTTTTAGACAAATGTACGTGTGCACGTAAGTCATTGGAAAAAGTGTTTGCTTACTCATCAGTGCATTCACCTCCCTCTTGTTAACATTGTCAGTGTTAAAAACTCAAGCACACATTTTATTCCTCTTGTCTTCAAAAGAGAGGTCTATGTTAAAACACAACGGATGCCTAATGAACATCTTTTAATGATTGGGCCGCTATGTAACATACTCACAAATCTTTAAAGTCCTTACACACTGGAGTTTCTTTACATCTCACTGTACTCATGGAACCCCTCCAATCACATCATGGAAGATAGTGAGCATTTTGGGGATGATGGAATAAAGTGGGGAACAAGATACACAAAAGCCTTGCCCCTTGGGGCATCCCATTCCAGTCGTGGTGTTGTATGTTCAGACAAAAATACTTTATAAATATTTAATTCAATGCCAGGTATTGAGCAAGGCTGTGAAAATTAAAAGGTGAATCAAATGATTGGGATAAAGTCTTAACGAAGCACGGGGTTGCTACAGAGGGTGTTGGTCCTAGGTTGGCTTCTCAAGAAACAGATTATAGAATGGGTATTGGTATGCAAGAAAGTTCTGGGGAAAGTCTCTGAGGCACAATGTTTTAGAGGGAGTGAAGGATGAAGGTTAACCAGAAAGAAGGATTGAACGTGCTGCACTAAACAGCAAAGGCCTTCGTGGATTTCACATGGAACTCTGGGGCTGTGATGACCATTCGAGGAGTTCTGTGAACTGAAGCAGAGGAGCCAGGTGCCTCTTGTCACACGTCCACCAGCACAGGCTGCCCCCAGGAGGTGGGCGTATCTTGGGTGAGGCAACCCTCTTTCCTAGGAAAGACTGAGCTGAGTGTTAACATCAAGTCATGATCCTGGTGCCAGGGGAAAGGGTGCCTTGGTCCTAAAGGAGACTCTGCGTGGCTCAACGCAACATCCATTTGACAAGTGCGCAAGGTTGCTTCCCTAAGGAACTGATGTTTGAGCAGGAATCTGAATAAAGTAAGAAAACAAAAATCTGGAGAAAGAACTTTCCAGGCAGAGGAATGTGCAAATGGAAAAGCCCCGGAGGAAAACGAGAAAGGTGTTGAGTTTGAGGTGTAGAAAGGAGACTATGTGGCTTGAAGTGCAAGGAACAATATTAGACATGGTAGGAATTCTCTGAGAGGGAGGAAGGGCTTATATCATGAAGGACCCTGTAGGCTATGGTAGAGAAGTGGGATCATAATTCAAACGTAATGGAAGGCCACGGAATGATTTTCTATGATTTTAGACATTCTAAACAATTATTCGGGTTGCGTTGTAGAGAATTATTCTCAGGAGATCAAGTATAAAAATCAGAGAAATCAGGGGTGCCTGGGTGACTCAGTTGGTTAAGAGTCCAAGTTCAGCTTAGGTCATGATCTTGCAGTTTGTGGGTTCAAGCCCCGCATTGGGTTCTGTGCTGACATCTCAGAGCCTGGGTCCTGCTTCGGATTCTGTGTCTTCTTCTCTTTCTGCTCCTCCCCTGCTATCTCTCTCTCTCTTTCTCTCTCTCTCTCTCTCTGTCTCCCAAAAAAATAAGTAAATGTTAAAAAGTTTTTTTTTAAAAAATCTAGTTGGTGGGCTAAAGCCATACTCTGGTTGAGAGGTGCAAGTCACCCAAATTAGTGATAGTGGTGGCAATAAGAGGTCATAGAAGAGTTCATAGTCAATGGATCTTTTTCATGAACTGCCTACAAACTACTAGAAGAAACGATGACCCCTATACTTTGTTGTGAGCAATCGGATAATCAGTGGTGTCATGTTTTGTTCTGGGCAAGATGGCTATGGACAATTAATAAATATGTTTTAAGATGGTAACATGTGAAATTAGTATTAGATTTTTAACCAGAGATTTTGAGTAGGTAGTTACATGTATAAGTATTGGACTTAGAGAGAATTTGGAGCCAAAATTACAAGTGGTCAGCATATAAAAGAATGTATAGCCCTGGCACTGGAGGGGATCATCTCAAAATTATATATAAGAGAAGAAGAGTCAAAAAATTCAGTTTTGAGGGGCATTCAGGAAGAGGTTTAATTAAGAGGTATAATAGACAATGTGTATGTGTGTTTATCTCTCTGTGAGAGAGATTGAGAGGCCAGAAGAGTGTAATATTTTAAAGAACTACAAAACATTCCATATAGTTTTAACGGGGATTTTTGCAGGGAGTAGTAAATTATGCAGTCTCACAATTGTTTGGTGATAGACAAATAACAAACAAATAGGTATTTCATCCTAAGTAGTTCATATTTTGTTCTAAACAATGGCTAGAATGATTCTTTTAGAATACACTTATATATCATGGTAGGGTGAGGAGAAGAGTGTATAGGTATCAAATAGGTTAAGAGTTTAGAAAGGAAAAACTTTGTCGCTCATGAGACATTTGTGGGATGAGTATGAAATTAATTCTCAGATTTCTGACAGCAATTACTGGGTGAAAAGTGGACTCCATTTATTGACTCATTCATTCAACACATGTTAATGGAGCTCTTATTATACATCAGGTACTCTTGTAGGTGAAGATGTAACAGTACACAAAATAGATATAACTGTTCCAGTCATGTTATAATATAGGACACAGGAAATTAACATAAGACAGGACTAAAATGCATAGATTATACACAGTATACACAGCAAAAAAAAAAAAAAGATATATTCTTTGTTGACAAGGTGACAGTTTCTTAAAATTTCTTAATAAAATATCATGAGGGTATTGAAGTAAAGAAAATTGTTGAAAGCATCCAGCAACTACAGAGAACTAGCAAGGTGACATCAAATCAGTAAGATTTAGGGCCATCAAGCCAAATTCCTGTCTAATTTTTTGCCACATTTTTAAAAATTTCAAATCTGGTCTATGAGTTACCAAATCAAATGAAAAACATTTTTCATGTAGAAGGTGTACAAGAAATGCTAAATGTGAAATTAGTGAAGCTTTCAAAATGGATTATTCACTTACTCTGCGAACTGACGGTGCTATTCCGCAACACTAACAAAACAACCAAGGTTATGTAACTTTAATTACATTCTTCAAATTATATTATAGACAGAAAGAAACACAGCAAAGTATGTTGGGCAGGTCGCTTCTGCTTACAGATTTGTTATTGATGGAGGACATAAATATGCATAAATACAAATACCATTGAGTAGTAAGGGTTATATCAGATGGACGTATATTTTCATCTGAGTAATCTGGGAAGAAGCTGTAAAATAAATAGAACACAACTTTTATTAAGACTGTCAATAGATTAGATACATCTAAGCTAGGAGAGCTATAATTTCATATTCAAAAGAGTGGAGAATCCAGAAGATATGACGCACACCATTTGCGGACCCCAGAGAGGGAGAGAGGGGGAGTAGCTTTAGCAAATATACACGTTGGAGACAGTCCAGCCATGAGATTGTGAGCAAGTTGTTCAGGAAGACCAGTGATCCCGTGCCAGAACAATCTAAAACTAAATAAATAAAATAAAAAGAAGTAAAAACAACTCAGGTTGTCCTAAGCCTTTTCCGGTGATGAAAGGAGATAACCATAATATAAAGGAGCCTGCAAAAGTATTAAAACAGAAGATCATCTGTAATGGATTTTATTCAGAGCTTCATTTCTTAAAATATTGCTGTAATTCAGAGTATCTTGATGCAAGAGACAGCTGGAATTGATAATAGCATTTCTCAAGGCTGTCATTAGTTCTGCAATATTAGCTTAAAATTAGTATGGAGGAGAATATAAAGTTCATGCAGATTTTTGGTTCAGTTTCTTACAGCGTATAAAAATTGGAATGACATATTTTAGTAAGTTTTTGGGTCTTGTTTTCTTCAGAGAAGAGTTGTCTCAATTCAAAAAATATATATACTATTAGAAAAATCTTCTCTACTAAAGTGTTTAGAAATTAATGTGTTTTATTCCTGGTCCAATTCAAGAAGAAATTACCTTCAAAAAAAGAAGAAGAAGAAATTACCTTCAACAATATAAAACGTTTTTACTTAAGGCAAACATATTTTCACTGAAATGAAATTTTAAGATAGCATTTCATGATTCATTATAAATAGTTTCCAAAGTAAATGCTCCATGTGCAAAGGTATACTACAATTCAGTATTTTAATATATTCAAGCTCCACTACCAAGCACAGAGCAGAATTACAGGTAGCTTGTGCTCAAAGAGATGATGTAATAAATTCAATATCCAGGAGCTCTGTGATGGAATTGGGGAGAGTCGGATAATCAGAGGCATAGGGAAAGTGAGTCTGGGGCTTGGGGACAGAACTGGAACCTCATGGGATGCAGAGGTTGACCAATTAGGGGTGGTAGCATCCCCTGACTATTGATTGAGGCAAATCTCTTCTAGAAGATGCCAGATTAAGCCCATAAAATGCCTGTATATTAAAGTCCAGTAATGAATTTCCAATAAAAAAACATAAATACATGAAAGGTTAAGCGGCCGTGACTTAGAATTGGCCAGCACGAATAAACAAATATAAGTAAATGAAGTTTCTAATATGTTCAAAGACTCAAAATACTAGAATTGTTGGTACAAAATATTTAATATTATATATGAATATTTAATAAAAAAGACACAACTTCAAAGGCCGATCAGGGATTAAGTCTTTATCAGAAATAAATAAGGGAGCTTAAAAATAAATGGAACTTCTGTACTACATGTATTCTATACATTTTTTTTTTCATTAGCAGCACACTTTATTTACTTAGATTGTGGACATTAACAGAAACACATGACCAAGTAAGAATAAACTAACATTTTCTCTTTTTTGTCAAGTAATGGTAAACAAATAGAGAACTAATTACATTGAACAAAATTACATTTTAAGTTCATATGTCCAAAACGGCTAGACCGCTCAGAGATTCAGGATTGTGGCATAAAATTAACCAGTTTTATTGTTAAATATTCCAATAGATAGTACTTAGCCAGGCATTGTAGAATGCCAGGCAACAGAGTACTTCCTTAATTTTAATGAAAATATTTACATTAATTCTAATACACATAGTCTCAAAGCAAGAACCATATGTTTTTCTTCTCCACAGAGACAGGGAAATATTTCGATTAGTGTATGTTAATCAAATACAAGAATCTCTATGAGAGTCCAACACCATACCGAGGGGTCTTGTCGAGCTAATTCTAAAATGTAGACAGAAGTGAAAATAGTCAAGAAAGTATAAATAGAAAAGTTCAGCAATGTATTAGACAGAGTCAAAGAGAGAAACAGAGAACTAGAAAATACATTAAGATAAACAGTATAACAAAATGAAGATAAGGAGTTGAAAATATGAAGGAATTATGGAAGTATATTAAGAATAAAATGAGAAGGACTAACGTATGTAAGTAACAGGTAAAGACGATAGGAAAAAATGGAAGAGGTGCCATATTTGAACACGTAATAACTGAAAATATCCAGATATCACTGGAAACACAAACTATAGATACAGAAGCACAATGCATCTTAAACAAATAAAGATAAAAGTATAACTTGGAAACCATTAACTTTAAAACCAAGAGCAAGACAAGAACGGCCACTCTTAGCTGCTTTTTAACCAAATACTAGAACTTCAAAATAGCACAAAGAAAGAAGAAAGAAGAAAAACACAAGCACAAGGATCTTGAAGGAATGAATATAAATAATTTAATTAACTGCCTTCAAACACAAAAGTGCTGCAGGCAAATTACTAACAATCATACAAGAGTAGCATAGTATACAGATATAAGATCATGACAAAACTCTACTTCTGGGATGCCTGGATGGCTCAGTTGGTTAAGCGTCCGACTTCAGGTCAGGTCATGATCTCAGGGTTTGTGAGTTCGAGCCCCTCATCGGGCTCTGTGCTGACAGCTCAGAGCCTGGACCCTGCTTCAGATTCTGTGTCTCCCTCTCTCTCTGCCCCTCCCCAGACTCATGCTCCTGTCTCTCTTTCTCTCTTAAAAATAAACAAACATTAAAAAAATAAAAAAAAACCCACTCTACTTTCAACATGTCTGAGTACTAAAATATTTTAAAACAACTAAAAATATATTACATTGATTATATTGTAATAAAGCTGCTTAAAAATAAAATAAACAAACAGAAAACATTGTACACACTAACAATATAAACAGCAAGCAACCTAAGAATAAGTCTTACAAAAGATCTGTAAAGTAAATGCAGAGAAAATAAAAGTCTACATTAAAAGGCACTTAATTATGTGAGGCAAATACCCTTTTCTAAATCCATGTTCCAAAGATGTCAATTCTCCCAAAGTGTAGACCCTATAAGAACCCAACACAATACCAGTAGGGGTTTATCATGGACCTTGTCAAGCTAATTCTAAAATGTATACACAAGTGAAATGGTCAAGAATCTGAAGAAGAAAGTGGATATGCCCTACAGAATTATCAAAATTTAAAAGACAATGATAGGAATTAAGGGAGATAAATCAATACATGGCAAAGAATTGAGACCCTGAAACATACACATGGGCTTTGACATGTAACAGAGCAGACATGAGAGGTTCTATTGAATAAATAGGAATAATTTGTATGTTTTTTGTGTGGCACTTAAATAATGCCGGAAGTTGAAATGATGTCTCCCAACACACACACAAAGATAGTTTAGAAAATAAAACAGTATCTTTCTGGCTTTAGGGAAGGATTTCCTTGATAGACACAACATGTACTAATTACAAGAAAAGACTGCAACTCTAGATTTCCTCTAAATTCAAGACTCCTGTTCAGGAAAGTACATTTAAAAAAATGAGAAGGTGAATCAAAATCTGGGAGAAGACATTTTCAGCATGTCCAACTGACAAGCATTAGAATCTAAATTATATGAACATGAAGACGAAGACACTTACCCAGCAGATATTTTGGCAAAAGACACGGACAGACACTTCCTGGAAGAGGAAACATGGATGTCAAACTTCACTACTAACTATGCAAACGTCCATCACAACCAAAACGAGACACCAGTTTATACTTGTAAAATACAGAAAAAAATAAGAGTCTAACAATATGAAGTGTTGGATAGGATACGGGTCAACAGGAAGTTTTAGACATTGCTTTGGGAAGATGAATTGTTACAATCACTTTCGGAAACAATTTGGCGTTTGTACACCAAACAACCCAGCATTTCCATGTATGGCTTTACCTAAGAGACATTTCTGTACATTTCCTGCAGGAGTCAGGTGTCAGATATTTCAGAGAATATCAGTTCATTAGAGAATAGGTGCATTATTTGCTATATATTAATAAGCTGGAATATTTTACAGCAGGGAACATGAATGGATAGTAGGTACATGGAAATCACAGATACTTAGAAACCCAAAGTTAGGGAAAAGGAACTCCCAGAAGACTCCAGACAGTTTAAGAACACTTTTATAAAGCTTAAAAACAAATAAAATGGAAATATATATTTATCAACATTTTTTATTTTATTTTATTTTATTTTTTATTTTAAGTTTTGAAAGAGAGAGAGAGAGAATGCATGCATGAGTGGGTGTGGGACAGAGGGAGAGAGAGAATCCCAAGCAGGTTCCACATCCAGCATGGAGCCGCACGGGGAACTCAATCCCTCAACCCTAGGGTCATGACCTGAGCTGAATCCAAAAGATGGACACTCAAAACTCAACCAACTGAGCCTCTGGTGAATATATTTTTAACCATATATACATTCGTGATAAAACAAGACAAAAACTAAATGCAAAGCTGAAGATAGTGGTTATTTCTGAGTGGAAGGCAGAGAATGCAATAAAAGGAAAAGCAGGAAAGATTATGTGCAGATTATACTCATGCTCAATTTCTTTGGGGAAATGATAGACTTGCACGTATTCTATACATTACTTTTTATGACTTAAAATCCATAACATATTAAGCTCTTGTGTGTGTCAGATATTATATCAACAACACATGATACAAATAGAGGCTGTACACATAAACACATGTAAAGAATATACCCGAGATGTACAAACACTCATTTGCAAATGTTTTGATGGGAGAATATGACATTTCCTATCATTTTATTCCTTAAAATTATATAAGATACAGTTTTGGAATTGCAACTTTATTTTTATATGACTTCGTAGTACTTTTAAGTTGAAAAGCAGTGAAAGTGTTTTCATGGGACCATGAGCACAGGCTCTGTGATAGTAAAAAATAGACAGAACTATAAATTGGGAGGTTCAAGTGGCACCATACAATAAACCCTGAGTAACTTTGGGTGAGTGATTTTAACTTCCCTCAATCTCCTCATTAGTGAAATTAGCAATTTAATTAAGTGCTGTCTGAGGTCCCTTCCAGCTCTAAAATTTTATGCAGTTGTGACCTTAATTTGGTGTAAACACAAAATTTGAAACAATGTTGAGAAAATTGCATTGCTGTGGTACTGAATTCAATTGCATATGCATTATTATTAGAAAGTATGGTAAAAATGCTTTTGGAAAATTTACTTGGCCTTTTTCATTAATTAACTTATAAAATGTCTGTTGCAGAATCTAACAAAGCGTTGATACTTGATATAAACATGCCAGACATTAAGGTAAAAATGTAAATGCTCCGTTGTAGTTTCATTACTTTGTAGAGTGCATCAGTGCACTAGACTAACTAATGCACTAAATCCAATATTTAAAAGTTAATGTACTTGCCTGATGTGAGTAATTTATAATTTACATATGAATTGAATTCAGACCCATTTCTTTCTTTTTCCACTTACAGGAAAGAAGTATTAACAACTGAAAATTGATGTTTTCCTACAACTTGAAAACTATTTCTGCAGATGTTTTATATGTTGCTGAAGAAATAAAAGAGATTTGGAAGGAAAATACTTAAAAAATGATAGACGATAAAGCATAAGATTTCCTAATATTTCTGTCTCTATGTCAAGTAAAATATGTGACTATGCTTGATTTAATTTTGGAGATTCAATGAGATAATTTATATCCATTAAAATACTAAGAAAGTCTTAAGTATGATCCCTTGCAAGATGTCTTAGAAATCACTAAGCAATATGAAAATATAAGCAGATGAATTACCCATCAAATATAATAATTTGCTCTGGAAACAGATTTTGACAGAGTTGACTTTTAAGAGAACCATATTATTACTTTGCCTAGTGTAATTGTCAAATGTGTGCAAAATCATGAGATAATTCATGATTTTCTCTCAAATGTAGCTTTCCTATTACCTTGCATTTTTAACTTGTATAATTTTTTAATGATTTTTCTTAAAAAATTTTTGTGCGAAAAGTCTGTGTTGCTTTATTAAACTTACATTTCTATAATAACACTTTCTAACAGATATTTTCATAGATAAACCAAATTTACAGGGGACAAAATATATAACAAGTACATTTAAATATAGCATATAATCTACTTAAATCACTCACAAGATGACATTCTCAACATATAATGACTTTCCCCTTCCTCACCTGCATCTATAGCAATTGCCTTTTGATCTATAGTGTTGGAAAAATTTCCCTCATTATCAAGATTAGCCTGCCTTAAAAGTAAAATTATTTTATTACTTAGCTATATAAATGGTTCGAACAATCATTTCGACAGTGTTTATATCCAACCCCAAATCCCAAGATCATCACGCCTATGAAGTAAAGATTCCCTGACTCAGCCCACAGAGGACTATCCATTTAGTCCACGTCCTCAGCAGTGACTTCTGTGAATGAACATTCGCTTATGGATAATCAATTTTTAAATGATTTTACAGAAGAGTTTCCTTTTTCTGTTTCAAAAAGTGATGCCAAAGATATGGTCACCTATTGCTATTTAACAGACCAACCCAGAGTTTAATGACTTAAAAATGAAATTTATTTTCCCCCAAATCTTCACACAGGACTTGGCAGGGATAGCCCATCTCTGTTCTACCAAGAATATTCCGCCCGGGGTGGCCGGACAGGGGTTGGAGGTATGCTGCCAAGATGACCTTCTGCCACGACCTGTGCTCTCAGTGTGCGGGGTCTTACCCGGGGCAGTTGACCAGGTCTACCTTTCCACTCTGTGTTGGATTTCCCATGGGGATTTTTATATTTGAATATATTTCCTCCTACATAACTTCAGTTCTTTTTCTCCAGGGACCTGGGCATGAATTTCATCTCTTGGTCTTCTGCAATAGTCAATACTTCAATGTTCCTTCTACTTTTTATTTCCATATATTTAACACCCCTCATTTTTCTCTCTCTTCTTTCCTTAATTATATTTTAACGTATATTTATTGCAGGGGTAAATATTTTATATTTTATCACAGGGGATTTTAGTGTGGCTATCATACTCTTGGTAGTGTTATTTTGTTCTTGGTCTTCTTTTGTGAGGTCTTTAAGTTTGTGTTTAGTCTCCGTTGGTTATCTTCCCATTTCTTCACTGAATCTCTTTGAAGTCTTGTTTTATAGCTGATTTTTGCAAGATGTTTACTTTGCTGCTTTCAGATTATTAGTCACATTCTTTTACGGATCAAATGCAAATTAAAAATATTTTATCATAACGGCATGTACCAATGCTTTCAAAACAAATATTATCCTAATTGCTATCTGTCTGAAGGTTAAGTGGAGCTCATTTAGAAATGGGTACAAAGTGCCAGCCCAAATTTACTGTGCATCCAGCAGATACTTAGAAAGTTGTTTGGGAGACATTACTAGCATTTACCAATGTTGTTCTCTCGTTTCCTTTTGAGTGCCCATGGTTCTGCATTTCCCCTGTCGTTAGAGTAGAAACTGGGCAATAACATGTGGAAAATGTGCCGGATATTGGTTGTGGCTGTGGTGAACCCCATGGTGGGTTCCCCAGTTCCTCTCCTGTACTGAAATGACCTTGGAAGCACATGTGTGATCACGTGGTGTGGGCCAACGATGTGGAAACCCTGGACTGCTGAGTCACAGTGTAAAGCTGCCCTAGAGAGTGGTCCAGGGTCCACAGCAATCCCAGGCAAGTGGGAAATACGCCTTCATTGCATGATGGCCGTAAGAATCTGTGTTTGTTGTTGCCACATTCTGATTAACAGAGGTAGGTTGATCATCATGGTACCATTTTCTGTTTCTATGAATGTAAAGAATTTCTTGTCACTAAATGAATTTAAAATAGTCTGTCACGTTCTTTTGCTTTCATTATAAAAACATGTAAAGTTATAATTGTTAGGACTACCACCTAGCATTTTCCTATCTCTGCGCTTACTTACTTAGATGATATTTTAGGTTTTCATGAATCCTCATCATTAATCCTTTTCATATCTGTTCATTGTTTTTCTTCAAATTATATTGTCTGAAGGTAACGAAGATATGCCTGGATAAGGATGGAGGAGAGGGCATGAGAGGCATCTAACTGCCTCAGAAAGTTCCACGCGTGCTGTCCCAGGTTGTGATAACAAAGTTGTGTCTCTCGCCAGTGTTCTTTGCAAGGAGACTGAGAACAAGATGTTTCTTTGCCTTCTTCCTACAAAGTGATATCGTTCCACAGCCTACTGACCGCTTGCCAATATATTTTTGAGATAGTTAAATTAATTCCTCCCTAACATTTACTTATTATGCATTAATTTTCTTAATTTTCTTTAGCATTATAATTTTGAATCTGCGTGTTTTTGGCAGAGGATCAGAACTGTGTCAATTAAAATATAGGGAAGTTAGAAGAACACTTGAATAACTACCACCATAAACTTAAAGTCTTAAAATAAATGGATAAACAGAGGCCACAAATATCCACTCCTAAGCTTCTCCTATATAAAAGTTCTTATGTACATTTATGTAGATGGATGGATATATATGTATTTACATATATTCAAATATGCATATATATTTATATATTCTTTATAGGTGTATTGATATCAATACTCTCAAAGTAAACACTGAGGCTACATTAACATTTTTAGGACATGTTACTCAATTGCTTCCACATTACCTTTCCATAGAAAATGAAAATGAAATGTCTCCTACTATGTAACAGGGACATTATCTTAAATATTTTAATCTCAATACAGACTCTGTGGATTTTGATTCTTTTATTATTTTTAATTTAATTTAATTTTATATTTTTTCTTTCATAGTTTATTGTCAAGTTGGTTTCCATATAACACCCAGTGCTCATCCCAACAAGTGCCCTCCTCCATGTCCATCACCCCTCTTGAATATTGATTCTTTTATAATTACAATCATTATTTTAGTCTGTGACTTTCTGATGTATTTTGTTACTATAGAATGTTGAGATACTGTCTTCAGTATAAATGTATTGAAATATAGATCACTTGTTTCTGTAACTACCATGTGAATCTTGATTTTGAGAAGCCTTCTTTTAAATGCATGAATTTTCATATCCTGGAAGATGGGATTTGGTAAAAGACTAGGAATAAATCAAAAGTAGGAATAAATTGGAATAATTTATAAGCACTACTAGAAAATGTCTTAAAGAGAAAAATATGATTATTTCACGTATGCCTCTCTATAATGTTTCTCATTGTGACTTTCAAGGATTTAATCAACAAAGGGTGATGAACATCTTGTGTGATAGGATGCTTTGGGTGAGGAAATGGGGAATTGAGTAAAAGAATAAGGCAAAACTCAATTTCTGATGTTGCTGCATGTCAGAATGCTTTTATTTTAATTATGCTACCATAATTTGGTCTTTGAGATCTAATTGTGGGAATACACAATGTTGTTGCCCAGCTTGGTCATGATTCCCTGTATTGATGCTCTTTGGGTCAATGACACTTATCAGTCAGCAGCCGTGCTTTGCCTGGGTCCCTTAGCCAACATACCATTGTAGAGAATATTCTTGATGGACCTTGTACTTCCTTTCTTTTGGGACAATTGAGATGGTCCCACGTTGTATTTGTTCATATTTGACTTCAAGCCACAAATCTACACATCTAAGCAATAACTACAATAATCAGTTAAAATTGAACTAAAAATTACCTTAATACCTGTTTGTGAATGTCAAATACATGCTTTCTTTGACCACCTTTTACTCATGTTAATGAATAAGAACAGAGCATATTGGTGTGGCTAAAATGTGCTAAATGTGGAACATTTACACCTGTAATCATGTAACATTCTTTAATTGATAAAACTAAATGTTAATCAGTTTTCCACTGAGGATTAGGTACTTCAACGACCGTTCACCACAAGCTACTTGAGAACATCCGTACAGTTATCATTGTATAGCTATCACTGTTAAAGAGTTTCCTGAAGGGACGCCTGGGTGGTGTCCAACTTTGGCTCAGGTCACGATTTCACAATTCATGAGTTTGAGCCCCCACATTGACAGCTCAGAGCCTAAAGCCTTCTTCGGATTCTTTGTCTCCCTCTCTCTCTCTGCCCCTCTTCCTCTCTCTCTCTCTCAAAACTAAGTAAATTAAAAAAAAGTCTCTTGGAAAAAAAAACAACTCCAATAGGCAATTGTTTTATATACACGGGCAATATGATACTGACACAGTTAAGGAAAAATGACATGATTGATGTCCATACAAAAAGGGTCAGATTCAGTGGTAGTACTTGTTAAATTTCATGCAAACACGGTAGCATTTTTAAAAAGATGTTATATTATCCACAGATGTGTGTGTGTGCCTGTGTTTGTGTGTCTGTGTGTCCAGTCTCCAAGTTCTCAGAATTCTGGTCTCCATTTTGAAATGTATAATTTTCCTAAACAGTTGAGATGGTGGAATTTTTGCTACAAAAATATCATTGTCATAATTAATTGTTAGCTATACCTACTATGGATAAGCATATAGTTTTTAATGTGAAAATCTTAGCTAGAGAGCAATTACTACTAAAGCAAATGAGAAGCAATTTCAAAATCAAAAGGCCATCAAGTTTTCCTTATATCTCTGTCCTTTTTGTACAGAACTTTTAAAGTCACACACACACACACACACACACCATTATTTAGAGATGTGTACATCATTTAAAATAGGTTAAATAATCTAGGTCTTTCATATTTACTTATATATAAGCTATATTCATTTTTCAAAAAAATTATAAAAATAGTTATAAAAATATAGCTTTACGAGATTGCAATTTACTTAAGCTTTGCGCAAAATGTACTTAAGGTAAATTTCTACATGGCCTAGATCATGGATCATTAAAAAGTCAGAAAACATAGAGAAAATACTGAGGGTGAAAATTTAGTGACAAATGTAACAAATAGAATAATGTGTTTTGGTTACAATAGCTATACTAATCTATTGCAACAAAATTATCTGCATTAGTTAGGATACTTTTGTTTTTCATTTATATATATATCATATATATGTATATAAATTACATATGTTATATGTTATATAATATATATATATACTATATATATAATATACATTATGCTGAGAAATGTAAAAAAGAATGGATTGGAGCATGGCATTTAATCCAACCTAAAATTTTTTCAAAGGAACAAAATGGTTAACTTTATGTTAATATTTCCACAAATTGGTAATGGTTGATTTTTCACAAATAGACACCTAATTGACATTTAATCAAGCATACACAAGTGTATGTTAAATATAAATTAATTACAGTATGTTAAAAATACCATAATTTTATGGTGTGTAAACATGTAAGTACATTTTAGTTACCATTTAATTACTGATTTCACAGCCTGTAAATGTATAATTACCTAACTAACAATTCACTACCTTTTTAAGGAGAGCATTTTTCAGGTTAAATATGATCCTAAGTTAATTAGATGTCATTTTTACAATAATACTAAAAAGTTATAAGTGATTTGGCCTATGTAGTTCACTTCTGAATTAACTCCTCCGTGCAGTAATAAATGTGGGAATTGTAATGTGCATAAAGAATACTTATAAATGCATAGTTATATAATTGTGATTTGATTATCCAGTCCAGTGCAATAACATGTTTGTGTAGAATACCAATAAATATGTCCTGGGGTTTTAAAATAAAAATATTATCTGTTTATAAAATTACGTTAAACAAATAAAGGTGATTAGGTGGCATACGAAAAATACTTTTGAATGTAAATTTCCATTAACGTATGGCAACCTAATTCACTGTATCCCATTTTCCATTATTACTGTTTTCTTGATTTTTCCCCTTTTTTTCATTTAATGCCTTTCTGAATACTGATTTTCCCCCATTGTTTACCTTTTCTTTTATGCATTTAAATAAACAACCTTGAATTCGATGCAGAAGGAAATAAATTACTGTTGCAAACTGACCTGAATCAGTTTGGTCATTGAAAATAATTCTGCTCTTTTTATTAGAGACCAGTAACTTTCAGTAAAGTGCAGGTTTTCTACCACACAAGCTCTACAGCTGGTAATAAGCTATAATGGAAACTGATTCCAGACAAAACTCATGTTTACCGTAAACAAGCACTTTTGTGCTTGTTTTGTTGCTTGTTGGGACCTTTGTAAGCCAGAAAAGTGCCTTGCAAGACAGGTGTGTAAGAGGCATCTACAACAACATTCCAGCAACAGGACTCATCTGACCTAATTGGTGTCAGATTGTCTGTTGAGTGAACAGGAGAGTGTTTCAGAGCTGGAAAGCCTCGTGTCCACATGAAGTGAAGCAAGACTTTGCTCAATAGAGAACATATATAGTTGATTAAAGAGCTGGGTTGTCTTGATCGTATTTCTAATCAACTCATGAATCATAAGTATCACTCAATTTATTTTTTGTTATTATTTTTTATTTTTATTTATTTGAGAGAGAGAGAGAGTGAGAGCAAGTGACTAGGGAGGAGAAGCAGAGGGAGAGAGAGAATCCCAAGCGGGCTCCACATTCAGCACAGAGCTCCACATGACCCTCACACAACCAGCAGCTGAGTCAAAAGCAAGAGTCGGATGCTCAACCGATTGAGCCACCCAGGTGTCCCTCAATTCATTTTAACATCCGTGTTTCTAACCATCAGGCCAACTAGTTGTGACCATGATAAAAACAACTGAAGTAACAGATTACTGAGATATAATCTGATTATACGGAATCTGCTAGGGTACATCCATAAGTTGAAGAACGCCACAAAAAAACATGTACGAATATACGGAACTCTACACCCTAAAATATTTGAAATTAAACTCAGACAATATAGCACACATTATGGTATATTTTGTCACCACCATTATTATATAAAATAATTGATTTTAAGTGGCTCAAATCATTTATAAACATATGGAAGCAGCAGATTTATGCAAAAGGGGGAAGTATTGGGGAGAATATGAAGTGTATTTAAAGGTCAATTATGTCTACATTTACAATAACTTAGGACACAGGGATTTTCCTTTTGGCAATCACAGATGAAATATTGGTTAGTGCCTCATCTAAACAAAATGGTATAAACGGAGCAGAGGGGATTCAAAAGAAGGCTAAACTACAAGCTTTTCCCTAAAAAGTTTCTTATATCCTGGTTTTGGAAATAAGATCCATAAAATTATTAGAGGTTTAAAGTTAAAGTTACCTCATGAGCAATGGAAATTCACATTTGATTAAAATGGTGAATTGTTTAATATAAACATAAGCCCAGATAATTTGAAAAAGGAGAAATCTGGGGCACCAGATGGCTCAGTCAGTTAAGCATCTGACTTTTAGCTCAGATCAGTTCAAGTCCTGCTTCAGGCTCTTGACAGCTCAGAGCCTGGAGCCTGCTCTGGATTCTGTATCTCCTTCACTCTCTGCCCCTCCCTTGCTCGTGCTCTCTCTCTCAAAAATAAATCAATGCTAAAAAAATTGAAAAAGAGAGAAATCACAATTATTTAGAAAATCTTCATGGGGAAAGTATTATGGAAATTATAAAAGCACTTATAGCCCATTATAAATGTTTAGAACTACCAAGGCGTTTGCCTCTTTATTCAGGAAGTGCTTGAAGGAAATCTGATTTCCAGTAAGTTTCCTGGAAGCAGGCTTGCCTTTACAATGGAAGGAAGGGAGTAAATGTATCTTAACATTTATTCCTTTCCCCCATGTGTCTTTTAGACGACGTTTTAAAAGAACACACATAGATTTTCATTATACAAATACAAAAAAGCACATCCTTGTCTCATATTACGTTGGGTTGCTACAGAGCTGTAGTTTTCAGACTATTTGATCTTTACATTCTAAAAAATATTGAGGAGTCCAAGGAGCTTTGGCTTTTCTGAGTTATATCTACCAATGTTTTGACATTAGAAATTAAGTCGAGGGCACCTGGGAGGCTCAGTTGGTTAAGCCTTAGACTCTTGGTTTTGGCTCAAGCCATAAACGCATGGTTCCTGAGTTCTAGCCCCACATTGAGCTCCATGGTTTCTCTCTCTCTCTCCCTCTCTCTGCCCCTCTCCTGCTTGCAGGCTCTCTCTCTCTCAAAATAAATAAACTGAAAAAAAGTTTATTATATCAGACAAAAGATTAAAAATACTTTTATTTTACTAAAATAACATTGCAAAAAAATTCTATTATACTCTTATATAGTCATTAAAAATAATGATTTTCCGGGGCGCCTGGGTGGCTTAGTCGGTTGGGTGTCCGACTTTCGCTTAGGTCATGATCTCGCGGTTCGTGGGTTCAAGCCCCGCGTCGGGCTCTGTGCTGACTGCCGGCTCAGAGCCTGGAGCCTGTTTCAATCTGTGACTCCCTCTCTCTCTGACCCTCCTCTGCTCATGCTGTCTCTCTCTCTCTCTCCTAGAAATAAATAAAACATTTTTAAAAAAATAATAATGATTTTCCAGGAACCAACAACAACAAAAAATGTGTAAGAGGAATGGCATTATTTTACATTTTTGTATATCTTTTTAGTGACTGGTTTAGTATAAGAAACCTGTATACTCCTATCAACTTCTGCATTCAATATGTGACAATTTATTGCTTTAAAATATACAGAAAAACATTGTTTCATACAGGTATTTAGTCGGAAATTCTTTTCAGATAATTGTGGATAATCTTTTCTCTTTCCTTTTCTTTTCTTTATTTTTTCAATACCACACCGAAGCTTGACAAATGGAATTAAAACAATATATCATTGCAACATGTAGGCTGAAACCATATTAATAACTCTTTTAATTCCTTGATATGAAAAGACACCGTTCTGTCTTACACTGTGAAGAAATCTCTTAGCCCACAGTGATTCTACATGGTGAGCCACTGTTCCTTGGGAAATACTGGTTCACTGACTTTTGCAGATTTTCCAAACATGGACATACTTTACTATTTAATATAAAATGAAAGCTCATCTTTTCTCATCAGAAAAGCCTTTATATCCTGGGAAGCTGTAAAGCTTGTGTTGATGACAGCAGTTTCACATAGTTCGAATGATTCCCTGAAAACTTGAACTCTACCGCTGGCATATTGACCAAGGAATGATGAGATGCCGAAATGCAAGCCACACGTTTGTTGTGGGGTCTAGAACTGCAATTGGGGAGCACAGATTTGAGCAGAAGCCCCAAAAGTGTCCTGTTGAGGAGACGTGGTGAGGGGTCTTTAAAGGCAAAAGGCGGCAGTAGCTGTGGATCACAGAAGTTATTTTCCAACTACTCTGATCATAAGATACATTGAATTTACAATCCTTTTAAAATCCTCAGTTTTTAGTACAAAGCACATGTTCTCCAGTCCTCAGAGGCCCTTCTCAGCATCTCAGCACTTGGCTTCCTCTTGGCCCAGTTCAGCAGCAGCAAAGGGGGTGGTGGGTACCAGGCGGGGCAGCCTGGAGACGAGGTGGGGCGGCTCGTCGCCTAGTGGACAGGGCCTGCGGACTCTCCCAGCGTCCACTGCTGGTCCGTTACCTGGAAGGGATAGGTTCTCATCATTCATTTTTTCTTAAGGAAGTCTGCCAAACATTAGAACATGAATAACCTTAGTTGAGTGTGCAAGGCTGTCTGATGTGAAAGTGGTGTTCCGACAAGAGGAAACAGGAGGCCAGCCCCCAGCCCAGCAGCCACCTGGGGCTTTCCACAGGGGACCCACAGCAGGACGGGGCTGGGCTTTCAGAAGCTCATTTCCCCAGGGACACAGGCTCAAGGTCAGCACCCAAGAACTGGAGCTGCTTCACTGGGTCTCAGGCCCTTGGTGCCAGTCCCCCCACACCCACAAGGAGCCACCCCTCAACACGTGTTAGGTAGAAGCTACACCCGAGCAGTGGAAGGAACGCCCCGGGAGAGAGTCCCAAGTCCTAGAGGGGGGATGGTAGAGATATGATATGGAGACAGGGATGGGGATAAATAAGCTACAGGTTAAGAGCCAGAAGACTCAACATCCTGACCTCATGGCTTCCAAGATCACAGAACCGCGAGTGTAGAGCTTAAATTCTCCTCTGCCCCAGGCTCACCCCTATTAAAATGCATCTCATTAAATGCATCTCATTAAAACGCAGACTCATTAAAATGCATCTGCGTTGCAGGTACAGCCCAGGCCTTGGGGAAAGAGAGACAATGAAGGTTGGTACCAACCTTGTAGGGTCGAAAACTCCTCCTCCCAACCTGTGGGAGGAGTTTGCAAATGATTGGTAGCCGCCTCTCTTAGAGACCAGCCCACTGTCCATCCCAGGACCTCCCAGGCCAGACAGACTCAGTAATATCCAATCCCAGCATGACGAGGGGCCAGTTCCTCCTCTGGAAACCTGCTGGCTCTCCCACTTTGAAAGTGTACTTTCCCTTTAACAGCCTGCTTTGTGCTTGCTACTTTCCTCCTGGCTGTCTTTTTCCAAGCACTGATCCCTAGGATGCAAATCTTCTCTTGGAGAATCCAAGGACGGGACCTCCATTCACACAAGGCAGACTCTCCCCCTGGTAACATATTCACACTGCGACAAGGGCGAATGATGTCTTAGCTTTGTTAGAAAACAGTCTTGGCCTTTGGATACCTTGGAAGGTTCCTGGGGATCCCCCTGGGGGTCCCAAACTACCCTCTGAACCACAGCCGAGAAACAACAGGGAAATGGACACCCATGGGTCATGTATGTCCATCCATTGTACTCCATCCATGTTTCTCTTTCACCAAGGCTCCATGGCTGTTTTTTAACTATGTCTGGCATAGTAGGATGGTTGGTGGAAGCATGGGGAGCAGTATTGACTTTACTTTCCAAGTTCTAACCCTGGGTTGCAATGATCGATTTTTCCATTTCCTCCTCCTTCCCTTCCTTCTCCTCCTCTTCCTCCTTCTCCCCTTCCTTTTCTTCCTCCCCTCCTCTTCCACTTCCTTTTTCTCTCTTGCACTTCCCCAGATCTCAGCGCAGTGACTGGCTCCTGGTGGAGACAGGGGTGCAATAACTGTCCAGGAAGTGACAGCCCAGTGTGGTTGAGTTGCAACTTTTCCGTATCTTATTCTCACATCTTCTTTGTTGTACAAAGGTGCGGTCTTCTTGGATTTTGGCAATGTGACTTTCCCCCCCTTATTTTTGTTACTGGAATAATGGCCCATTATATTCTAAAGTTCATGACCTGGATTTTATTTTTGGTGTCAACCGCACTTAGGCATCATTAGACATAAATAGAACAAAAGATCATAAATACACTTACAGAAAGTAAGCTGAAAAACAAAATAGTAATTTCTATACAGGATGCTACCAGTTGGGGAGCTTATGCCAAGCATTTTACTTCCCCTGAGCCAACAGATTTTATATGTGCTTTTTATGACCTTGCCTAGGAAGGTTTTATATGAAAGGCATAGTGGTATTTTGCAGTATTTCAGAAGCCAAAAAGAATTGTGTGCCTGTGATTTTCACTGGAATGATGAGGGATTTTAGATGTATGCTTGTGCATTCTTATAATGCCTGAACATGAGTGATGCCAGTAGAAAACAAAATTAGTCCATTGACATGCTATTAATTCCAGAACTAACTTATTGTCTTCAGGCCTCTTATAAATACAGTGACTAATGTATCATGTCCCAAAGAAGGAAAGCATGTTGGAGGATAAATAGAATATATGAAACATGTACTTGAACAACTGCTTTTGGAAGAGTGAAGAAAATCCACTCAAAATGTTCAAATGGAAGAAGAGATCTTTTAGAGCTATGCTGTCTATTTTCAGAAAAGACATAAGTGAGTTGAGAAAAGAATAGGAAATTATTTGAATAGTGTGATGTAGATATGCATAGACTTTTTTAACAAAAATTTTTAAATATTTATTTAATCTTGAGAGAGAGAGAGAAAGCAGGAGTGGGGGAGGGTCAGAGAGAGAGGGAGACACAGAGTCAGAAGCAGGTTCCAGGCTCTGAGCTGTCAGCACAGAGTCCAATGCAGGGCTCGAACCCACAAGCTGTGAGATCATCACCTGACCCAAAGTCGGTCACTTAACCAGCTGAACCACATAGCCATTTTTAATAGCAGTGGTCTCAGGTTATATTTCAATGTATATGCTGTCAGTTTGCTTATAATAAAATACCACTTCATCTGATCTTAGTTACATTTTAGTAGACATTTTCACATCACCTCTATAGGTGACTCTGAAATCATAAGGAAAAGGAGTATTCAAAGGCAGCCAATTCCATAGAGGTTAGCATAATTGTCTTTCTGGTAGTCACCCAGCTTCCCCTATAAAACACATATGTCACATAGAGAAAAAAAGCACCTCAAAGACAAAACTGAAGTCTGAGGTGTGGTACAGAGAAAATGAGCTTTGGGATCAGATATCCTGAACTTAAAATCTGGTCCTGATGCATGGGGGTTATAAGGCTCGGACAATTTACCCTTTTAGACCCGACTGTGGAGACTAAATAAAGGAATTAGAGTAAAGTGTTGGGCACTTTGTAAATATCCAGTGAAGTTTGCTCTTTCTTTCTTTTTCTTTCTTTCTTTCTTTCTTTCTTTCTTTCTTTCTTTCTTTCTTTCTTTCTTTCTTTCTTTCTTTCTTTCTCCTTCCTTCCTTCCTTCCTTCCTTCCTTCCTTCCTTCCTTCCTTCCTTCCTTCCTTCCTTCCTTCCTTTCTTTCTTTCTTTCTTTCTTTCTTTCTTTCTTTCTTTCTTTCTTTCTTTCTTTCTAACATTATTTATTATTGAGAGACAGAAAGAGACAGAGCATGAGCAGGGCCAGAGAGGGTGAGACACAGAATCCAAAACAGGTTCCAGGCTCTGAGCTGTCAGCACAGAACCCCTTGCAGAGCTCAAACTTGTGAACTGCGAGATCATGACTGAGAGCCAAAGTCAGATGCTTAACTGACTGAGCCACCCAGGCACCCCAAAGTTTGCCCCTTCTAATTTCCCTTCAATCTCACACATATTTGCATTCTTAAGTTTTGGGTGACCCATTTTGGGTTCTACTAAGTTTCTCCTTATTCTTTAAGAAAATTTCCTTCACCTTTGACAACCTGAACTCATTTTTAATTGCCACTGTTTGGGTATGCCATTCTTTGGCCAGTTATTAGTAAAGTTGAGGATCTTTTATGGGATTTTAATTTTATTATTCTTAGGGGTAACATTATTCATATCTTTTGCCCACTTTTTTATTGGCTATTCACCTTTTTTTAGAAATTGCTTTGTAATAACTTTTTCATATTAGAGATATCATGGCTTGTCATATTTATTTTACGTATTACATATAAAAAAGTGTTCGTCTTTTACCCTTGGTTATGACTTTTTTGGTAGAAACTATATGTTTATTTCATATTGTTAGAATTATGAGGCACATTACAATTTTCTGTGCCTCCTAATATTTTTATTATACATTTAGTCATTCAGTTCTTCACCAATTTGGGATTGTCCTGATGTACAAGGTGACATGAGAGAACTTTTATATGTTTTATATTTTCCAGATATTCTACCTTTCTAATGCCACTTGTTGACTTTTTTCTTCTCAATTAAAAATGGTTTTGGAAGGACATTAAGTCTAGTAATTGGAATTGCCATTTAGAGCTCTTATAAGAATTTTCTTAGCAGACTGCCTTATCAAAAAGATTAGGAGCATCATCTACGTTTACACTGAAGTGTTTATTCATTATTTTTTACTGCATATATATGGAGCACTTCTCATAACTAAGATACTATGCTAGGTACTTTGATTGGGAAAAACGAAGAGAGAGATAAATGTAACATGGTCCCTATTCTCTACAGAAGAAGCTCATTTGGAAGGTACCAAGCAGAGGGTAATCAAGCAATTGAAAGGAAATGCAAATAAATGCTACTGGGATTCAAAAGCAAAGAAGATGGTATTTTTGACGATAATAAAAAAAGTTAATGTGGATCCTAAACTCTGAGTATGAAAATGGCAATCGCGAATAGAGAAGAAAGATGTAAAAGGCTAAGGAAGTGGAAAATGATGGAATGTTCTTAAAATCAAAAGAAAACAGATTGAGTCCCCACTCAGAGGACGTAATGGCAGGGAAAGCTTAAAAGAAAAGTGTGAGCAGAGTTTAGAGAACTTTATTATGAATGCCAGATTGAGTTCAAGTTGAATTAATTAGTGAATGGGAAATTGTGAAAGATTGATGACAAGAATTTTGATCTGATCAGAGTAACAATTAAGACCAGTGTCAATTATACAGCAGTTCTCAGAGGCTGCGTAGACTCCAAGCAAACACATCATAAGGAGGCACACGTCCTTGACATATGACATTTTGAGCGCCTTGGTGACAGCTATCATTCTTTTGTTTGTAAACAGAAAACTATACCTGATTTCAAGACAAACCGATGGGAAGAAAGGTCATCTCTAAAAGCTAAAGAAGAGCATGCATTAGACTTTCTTAAATTTG
Organism: Crocuta crocuta; assembly: GCF_008692635.1. NCBI lineage: Eukaryota > Metazoa > Chordata > Mammalia > Carnivora > Hyaenidae > Crocuta > Crocuta crocuta. The sequence goes on along the minus strand of NW_027528362.1, from coordinate 8,418,061 downwards.
GATATCAATTGCCCTTTAGTGAATCATACATACATGATATCAATACTGAAATAAATAATTCCAAAATAATGAAATAAAAACACCTGAAGTGTATTTTAAGGTAAAGAAAATGTTTGTGTCCTACCAATCCGAAAGATAAAACCATTTATAAAAAATATCCTTAGTAGTGGGGTCAGTCAATGGGCTAAATCATAACTCACATAAAGACTTATAGTGAAATAAACAAAACAGATTTTTATGCAAGAAATTTTAATGCAAAAAGTTGTTGGGCACGCCCTTCTTAAAATGTCCTGCATATATCGGGACTTGATTAACATTCTTAATAAATTAAATTTTATTTGACTGTAAGATACAATGTATGCCAACATGAAAGAGCATAGTAGTTCATTTTTTATGTTGCCTATGATTAATTTCATGTTATGCCTAAGTGTGATTTAAGAATTTGCTATAAGCTTTTTTCCCCCCGATTTCAGTTGAAATGTATTTATCAATACCTTCTCAGATGTATTGCGCCTGTGCTATCCGTTAGGAGTGTGTCTCTCCATGATGGCTTGTAATTCTGTGGCCTTCTGTACCTTAATTTATAAAACAATTTTGCAACCAAAACGCTGTTTTTAAACTTATTTTTGGAGACGTGAATTGATTTATTCATGTTTATGAAAATGAATGCTCCAGTGGATTCTTGTTTCTATTTAACAAAATGTTGTAACAGGTGTTGTACTGGGGATCCTTGGGCCAACAGCATTCAGTTTCTGCATATGTACGTATTGTCATACTTTTGCTCTGTGCTTTGACTTTCCAGACATTGGCAAAGAATCATTGCACTCTGCTACAGAACTTAGGCCCCCCATTCAGACTCACCTTCTTCAAGTGCTCTGAAGTTAGCCTTTCATGTGCTTTTATTTCATAATGGGGAGGATTCTGAAATCACCATTGTCATCAGTATTTTATGCTTTAATTTACAACTTGTAAAGGATATGCCCATTTTGGTAGACATAACAAATAAGAAAAATGCAAAATTAAGAAAACTAGGTGACATCTAAATTATCTTTTAAAAACTCTCCCACACAAGCTATCCCCTTCTGACCGATCATAGCTCTTGTGGCTCGTGTATAGCCTTTCAGAATACACAAATTATTCAAATGTCATTAAATTAAATTAGATTTGAATTCTGCAGTGTGACAAGAACATGGGGATGTTGTTTCATCTATTTTCTTTCTTCAGAAAACAAGTTTCTTTCTGGGCATAGTTTGAGAAACAGTACTAGACTCCCTTTTTTTAAAATTTATTTTTGAGAGAGAGACAGAGTGTGAGCAGGGAAGGGGCAGAGAGAGGGAGACACAGAACCCGAAGCAGCTCCAGGCTCTGAGTCATCAGCACAGAGCCCAACGCAGGGCTCGAGCCCACGAACTATGAGATCATGACCTGAGCGAAGTCAGGCACTTAAGCGACTAAGTCATCCAGGTGCCCCTAGACTCTTATTCTTTGCTAAACTTTGTTATCAAGCTGCTGTTGCTACTTCCTTTAGGAAACCAGGCATGACAACTAGTCCGCTTTCCCTATGCACCCAGTAGATGTTGCAAGGGTTGCCTTCCCCTTCTTTTTGCATTTGTATCATTTCCTTGGCACGACTGATCCAGGGGTGACCAGATGGCCACAAGGAGTGCAGAAACTTAAAAAACAAAGAAACGAACCAAAAAAAAAAACCAAAACAAAACAAAAAATGACTTAAGGAACGAAATGTTGGATGGACTAAAATAGTAATTATATAGATCTATATGCCCCACCTCTCCCAACAAAGTAAAACATTAGCCTCCAATTTCCCTTTATTGACTAATTGTATGTATGATGGGTTATAGATCACAGTGAGCAACGACAAGCAAATCCAAGTGTACAGTGACTGCTGTAGCCACTAAAGGTTGAAATTTATCCTTTGCTGAGAGTAATTGTATAATAATGTTGTTTTACATTTACAATAATACACCTCATTTTATTTTCAAGATGTGTTTAACATAGTTTAATATTTTATTTTATTTTATTTTATTTCATTTCATTTCATTTTTTATTTTATTTTATTTTATTTTATTTTATTTTATTTTATTTTATTTTATTTTATTTTATTTTTGGACAATCCATGAGTAGAAAATAAAGCCAAATGGTGAAGGAGTATGGCAGTAAAACTGAAGTCAGGACTTAATCTCTTAGCATATAGGTCGCAGTGAGATAGAACTTCTCCAATGACATAACACTTAAAGTACAATCAGAACTGAACCAGTAGAATAAGCTTTCTACTCCTTCTGGGGCCCTCATAAGGCATATCTTGTGCCATGCTAATGCAGGTGTTAATAACAGACAAAACAGGCTATAAGGGATACAGGAACAATCTGTACAATTTTTGCAACTTTTCTGCCAATCTGAAACCAATATAAAATACAATTAAAATATTGTAAAAAAAGAATTAGGTCAGCAAAAAGTGTTCCCATTGTAAGTTGAAAGAGAGAGAATAGGTAAAAATGTGAAAATCCTGAAAATGAAATTATGTATGCCAAAGGCAACCTAAGAGCTAAACCAGATGGTAGGAAATGCACCTTGGGGCACCTGCGGGGGTGGGGGGGCCATTGGTTAAGCATTTGATTCTTGAGTTCATCTCAGGTCATGATGTCCTGGTGTGTGGGACTGAGCCTCTCAAGGAGTTCTCTGCTGACAGCTCGGAGTCTGCTTGGGATTCTTTCTCTCCCTCTCTCTCTAACCTGTTCATCTCATCTCCCCATCTCTCAAAATAAATAAATAAGCATTAAAAAGAAAAGAAATCCACCTAAAAATGGGGAGGCCTTTCAGAAACTGGCATCGAGTTCAAAGAGCTAGTCCTAGGCAGTGTTGAGCATTGCAGGCGGGAGCCAAGCCCAGGTGTGAGTTTGGGAAGTGAAGTTGGATAGAGTAAGTTAGACAGGGGAGGAGGAGCCAGGGAGATGGGGAGTGGGGTAAGACCTGGGCCGGAAGTTTTCTCAGCAGCCAAAAGGATAGCCAAGGACTCGCATTTCCGGGTGGTGCCAGAATAGACTTCGTCAAAGTTGTGTTTGTCCTTGACTTGCTGCAGTTGTGAGCGCTTCTCTCCTGCTCTTTAAGGGCAGCTGCTTTGGCCGGTCAGAGTGGACTTTGTGTGCTGAACGAAGCAGGGGTCAGGGGAAGGGAAGGTGGCGGGTTGCTAGAGATGAGGTGAAGAGGCAGGAAGGGGTTGGCATGGGCCAGCAGCCGTGAGAATAACAAAGGAGACACAGGACGAGAAACGGGAGGCCTGGTCAGGAGACCTTGGTGACCTGCTGCAGATGGCAGCCGGGGGACGAGAGAGGGAGCCATCGGGCAAGAGTCAGAGCGACATCTTGGTGAGGAGGAAGTCAGCTTGTCAGATCCAGACAAGCTGGTGTTTTAGCTGCAAGAAGGTCCCCCCACCGGGACCTTTAAATGCATCTGCGAGGCATTTGAGCGTATGGGTTGAGAAGAATGGACGGAATGAAGGGCGAAGGTACTAACAACAGAGAAGTAAACGTTGACTGTTAGGAGTGGAGGAAATTGATAAAGCAGGGTTTTCCTGTGGGAAAACGACCAGGGCAGAATTTTGAAAAAATAAAAACAAATTTAAAAACATTTAGGAATAGCAGCTATTCCTAAAGGCAGAGAAGCTAGTCAATGAGATAGAAGGCGTGGTGGCTACCAAATCTACCTTAATACCAAATCTATGACGTGGGAGACCACAGAGTGTCAGAGTTAAAGGGGATGTTTCCATAGCCCGCCTTTCTCAAAGGTTGGAATGAATGAGTGAACAGATTTGCAGGTGAGGTGTTTGCGGCTTTGTGTAGAGAAGTCTCTCACTGCGTGTGTTGGTGTGAAAGGAGGACATGTGCCCACAATCGCTGAGTTCATCACCAGCATCAGCATCAGTATCATCATTTAAAGGATGAGGCATGTAAGTACGGACATTGCATTCGGACCACCTGATACACAAAGCAAACAGGGGAGGAATTCGAAATTGCTTCACCGCGGTTGTGGGTGTGCAAACAGTGATCAATGTGTTGCCTTTCTCTTCCTCTTTGGCAAGAATGGGGTCACACTGTCCTCACTAACCCACCCCAACCAGAGTCTCCTGTTTTATGTAGGAATGGACACTATGTTTAATTCCTGTTGCTACATTTACCAATACTTTACAGTTGCAAGTAGTGAATTCTGAAACTAAACTTAAATGTTGAGTTAGTGAGAGGCAAGGGGGTCCCCAAAGCTTCCCTAATGTGAATTCTGGTTTCCTGCTAGACCGAGGAGATGGTGTAAGGAAACAGCAGAAGAGGAACGTGCCAGGTGTGGCCTTAAAAAGGTGGAAGAGACAGAGGGGAAGGTGCATTGAGGAGAAGCCCAGGCTGCACCCTAGACATTGAGGACCAGGGACAGAGCCTTGAGGAACGTTTCTGGTCAAAGCTCAAATGGCACAATAGTCTTCATTTTTTTCAGAATTGTATTTTTTTTTTTTTTGGAGAGAATGGCAGAGTGAGTAGGAGAGGGACAGAGAGAGGGGGGGGCAGAGGATGCAAAGCCAGATCTGTGCTGACAGCATAGAACCCTATGTGGTGCTTGAACTCATGAACCATAAGATCATGACCTGAGTCAAAGTCAGAAGGCTTACCGACTGAGCCACCCAGGCGCCCAACTAGCCTTCATTTTTAAGACCGAGGACAGTAAACTGCAAAATGAAGATGTGTAAGGGCTCTCAACTCTACATCAATTCACAGTATAACAAAAAGGATGTAAATACAATATTTTCTTTTCTTCTATACTAAATACTGTGAAAGCTTTGGAACGGGGTGCCTGGATGGCTGGCTCAGTGGGTTAAGCATCTGACTCTCATTTCAGTTCAGGTCATGATCTCAGGAGCCTCACATTGAGATGGAGCTCTGACAGTGCGGAGCCTGCTTGGGATTCTCTCTCTCCCTCTGTCTCTGCCCCTCCCCTGCTCATACATACTCTCTCTAAACAAATAAATAAACAAACAGGAAGAAAAAAAGAAAGAGAGAGAAAGCGTTGAAATCAAGGAGGCCATGTCCAAATACAAGAAAACACTTGTTCGTATTCCTTTATGACTACCTAACCAGGCAGTTGGTAACTTGGAAAGTTAAAATTCAGAAAAGAACTATTTCTGGAGACATTGGGTAACCAAAACCATTTTACATTTTCCTGTCTCTTGCGTTAGCATCCCAAAATTCCTATCAGAAGAATAGTTTTGATGCACACATACCAGATCTATTAAGTTTTACCAAGTTATCAATACAGAATTTAGGAACATCAGTAAAATAAGCTGCCTTAAGGATTTTTAATGTAAACGCGAAACTTAAATGATCAGTTGACAATAGAGACTCAGCTATATTTGGATGTACTAACATTAATCCCAATCCATAATTCTTTACTCAGATTTTCCCCCTAATGATATTAATTCCTCTGCATAGACGTCACCCTGTCTCTCATAGAAAGCTGCTCTATTTTTCTCCCACATAACAGCAGCCATTAATTTACTGATACCCTGTCTATCAGGCCCACATCATCTTGATTAGGGCTGTTATCCTAATCAAAAGGCTGATAATTAAGACTATCCATCTGTAGAGTTCTAAGTGGTAAGCTGAGTCGAAGATCCTAATTAAGATTATTTAGGTGTTACTTAAATGCCATCATTTGATTCAGCTAATCATATCAGCAGGTACATTAGATTTGCATTAATGTTCTGCTGAACCCAGCAGCTTCTTGGAGCCAATCAAAAATGTAGATTGCAGATACATTTCACACATCTTTATTTGAAATTTGATATTGAGACAATACGTTAAGATACGTAGGGTGTTCAAACAGCTAGGTGATTTCAATGTTGCTTAATTTACTTCATGGTGATAAGTGAGGTATTTAAAATAAACAGCCTATTTATTGAATAGGCTGTGTACCTGTCTCAGCTTGCACTGCCTTCTCCTGCGTGTTGACACAGGCCGCTAGTGACGCGATTTCACCAGCCTCTCCCATCTTGTCGCAGGTACTTACCATCATATGGGAAATGTCTCCGCACACAAAGTTTTCTAACCACAAATATTTAGGAATAATCGAGGACTTTGGCTCCAGAAAATACCTGATACTGCATTGAGAATAAAAGAAAACTTATGTTTTAAAGCCACGTTAATATCTAAACACCCTATAATACAAATAATCAAGAAAGTTATTCTAGTCAAGTATAATTCGTCAATATCTTATTTTCTCTGACTTTTTCCCTAGGAATAGAATACACGTAATATATCACTCTGTGTAAAATTATTTAGGTACAAATAACATGACCAGGGGTGCTTGGGTGGCTCAGTCAGGTAAGCATCTGACTCTTGATTTAGGGTCATGTCATGATCTCACAGTTTGTGAAATCAAGCCCGGTGTCATTTTCCATGCTGACAGCATGGAGCCTGCTTGGGATTCTCTCTCTCCCTTTCTCTCTGCCCCTCCACCCCCCATGCTCTCTTTCACTCTCAAAATAAAGAAATAAACTTAAAAAATAAAAAAAAAATTATAAAGTGTGTTTGGAATACTCATACCTCTTAATTGCTTTCAGGCTATTTTTCCCCAAATACTGATAACCAATAACACTAGTACTAAAAATGTTACTAACGTATAGAAAAATAATTTGCATTTATTTGAATGAATAGCTCTTATAAAGTATATGGCCAGTATTTCTCTGGTTCTGGTGTGAAGGAGAAAATATGCACCTGAAATTTCCATAAACATGCAACTTCTGGCCCTGTTGTATGAGAATGTATTTCAGGAAGACAGGGACATAGATAAAAAGAGATACAGTGTAAGGCATGGGGGTGAACTCTATGAAGCTGTGCCCTCCGTGAACCGGATATTTAACACCATTTGCAACATATACTGTGGCCATTACACACAACTTTTTGCTCCTGGGGAAAGTGTGTGGATGTCTGTTAAATATGTGTATGTCATACAGAAATTTTATATATAAAATCAGTATAGACATTTAAATATTTTTCCTATTGAATATTGGGCTTTTAATAAAATACCTGATTTGCAGAAATCATTATGCATTCTTCATGATTTATATAATGTACTTCTATTTCAGATACAGCCCACTTTGTAGCTCCTTTTCATTATAGGTATCCGGGGTTCAGAAAACTGGTTTATATTTCAAATCGTATTTAAAAACATAGCTGGCTTTATTTTCCATAATTTCCACAGTGACCTTTAAAAATCTTTCGGCAGTCATACGTATCAATCTATCCCCTACACACACCTTAATAAAACAATTATAATTAGCCAGATGCTCCAGTGTAATTTTCTCTGCCCTCAGTTAATAAAGGTCTTAGGTGGTAAACCCAGAGATAGTGCTTAAAAACCCAAAAGAATAAAAAGGAGGCCGGAGTGGCCCAGATAATGGAACACAGACTAATCTGACTCTGAATAATTAGGGACAAATGTATTTGGAGCTGTGAAGACATTGGGGCCACAGAGACCTCACTCTGTAATCTCATTTTCTTGGACAGTGGCCAACCATTCCTTATTTATGGCCCCTTTATTACGATGTGACCGATTCCTCTTTTGCCTCTGTGATTTTTACTAAAATTAATTCGCTTTTATTACAAAGTATAAGCATTTATTAGAGGTTTATTTACACTGCAGATAAACCCTAGTGGCTTTAACTTACCCTTCAGCCTCTTTGCTCTATGTCAGTTTTGGGCATTTTGTTAAGTGGTATTTGTTTTGAGAAACTTCCTGAGTATTAAAAGTTGTGAATTAAAAAAAAATCTAACTTCTAAATACATAGACACAAACATAAAATATTACATGAAGACGACTAATATGATTGACTCTTGGTGTTTCTGAGCACATTTTTCTCATCTAAAACCCAGGAGTGATGATATGTACTTTATAAAGATACTTTCAGGCTTGAGATTCTTGTTTTCACACTTTTTTTTTTTTTTTTATTCTCAAAGACAGGCTTCTCCTGCAATCCCTCCTATTTTAGTAAATGACAACTCCATTCTTCCATTTCCTAGGAGACACCTTTCACAGTCCTTTTTTTCTGTCCCTTCTGTAATAAATCTGTCACCGAATCCTGGGAGCTTTCTCTTCCTAACACATCCATCCTCCTCCCACGCCTCACGTCGTTGGTGCAGGAATTCGAGACCTTGCTCGCTGATGAGGAGAATGGCTCCTAACTGCTTCCTGGTTTCGGCTCTGGGCGCCTCATCCTGCCCATTTCAACTCAGCCACCAGAGTGACCTGTACAAATGGACACCTGCTCAAGCCACTGGATTCAGTTGCATCTTGGTGCCCCCCAGAATCCTATGCCGAATCACCATGCTCAGTGTAACGGTCATAGCAGACAGGGCCCTCTTACACCATGACAGAGATCTCTCGAATGGGTTTTGTGCTCTGATAAAACAGGTCCCACAGAACTTCCTAAACCTTCCTGCCATGGGAGGACCCAAGGAGACCTCTGCGAACCAGGAGGAGGCCCTCACGGGACCGGGCTAGCACCTTGACCTCCAACCTCCAGCTTGCAAGGCTGTGCAAATGGACTTCTGTCATCTGGCAGCCACACCGTCGGTGGTACTTGTCACAGTGGCCCAACGGTCTCAGACAACACTCCTGAGCTCAGAACATCCCAACAGCGAAGTCCAGAAGCTGCCAGTGCCTCCTTCCTGTGTGCCCGCCTCACAGCACCCTCCTTCACAGGACCTGAAGGCCTCAGTGCACAGGCCAGGGCTCTTTCCTCAGGACTTCCTCTGTCTGTAGCCGATGATTACAGGTTATGAGAGGGCAGTTTGTACGCACAGAGGGGTGAATGCCCCTGGGAGCAGCCCTCAGCAGGTGCTGGACAGAAGTGGTGGAGAAATATTCCAGAGGAAGATCTCTCTGAGATACGTGATCTACCACCTCCCCGTGACCCCATAGGGTGTGATTCCTGTCACCCTAAGCAATAACCTGGTCCCAAACAAGCACTGTGTTTGCCCCCCCCTTTCACATTTAGTACTGGAATCTTCTAGAATCTTCCCCCAAAGTAATGACTTAGCTTCAAAGCCTTGTCACAGGGATGACGTCTGAGTGAGTCCAGGCTACTCATCTTGTTTAGATAGTGTCTTACCAACATGGCCCCCATGTCCTCTCCTTCATTGATCTTAGCTCCTAATAATTTTCCCCCATATACCACAGTGCCCTTGACCTCCTCCTCTGCCTACGCAGGCCATTTTCCCACCTTGGAGCCTTGACTAATGCTATTCTCTCTCCTGTAAGTCTCCTTTGTCACTTGTGAGTGAGTCCTTCCCTGTTCCCACCCCTGTCTCCATCATACTCACCAACACTTACTCTTTTCCTAACCTGCTACCTTTTCCTTTAGAGCCCTGGACACCCCTGACATTACATATATTTGATTTTTTAAGAAAATCTGTCTCTTCGGATGAAGAGAAGCATGTACCCCATGATGGCCAGAACATAGTCTGTTCTGTCCACTAACTGGATCCTCAGTGACTAGAACAATCACTAGAATATACATAGAATCACTCAGTATCTCATGAATAAATTGCTGTTTATTACTAGTATGAATGGGGAAACTCTAATTAAAAAAACATTGTCCTTATTTATAAAATGGGGATAGCAATTGCCTAGTGCATGTTGGGTACCAATAGATGCTGTTATACTTCACAGCTCATACTTTTACATTATTTCATACACAATCAGAATCTTGTCGGGCTACAGTACAAGGTAGACGTGCTTTTGATTATAAGAAATTTAAGCTATGTCGGTGACCTTGTGATAGAATACACTAGAAATAAAGCACAGCTAAGCACACACTTAAAACCATAGCCATAGCGCTGGAAGATCTTTACATTCCCAGTACCTTCATTAGAATCTTGCAGGGTTCAATACTAGAAATGAGATGAGTGACCCAGTTTGTGCATGGGAAAGATTATGTCAGAAGACGAACTTGCAGACGTGTGAGTGGGCTGCTGTAGATCGTAGGGAAGAGATCATATGCTTTAGAAGATTGGAGGACTTTGTCAGAAAACAGACTGGCAGGAATACATTTTCTTAATCTTTTTGGTCTTGTTTTGTTTTATTTTTTTTTTTTTTAATGTAGAACAAAGAAGTGAAACAGCAAGGGGGTTAATGAAACAACTTGAAAGAAAACCATGATAGCAAAGATCAGTTTTAACATGACACACGAGAGACATTTCAGAGGAGTGACGAGGTCATAGCCTCACTGGACAACTCAATTCTTCACCGTGTGGACTAAGTTAATTGGGAAGGGAGAGCCCTTTGCAATAGAGATACAATATGATATCGATGTACCAAAGGATTGAGCTGAGCTATACCTACTAAAATTGATTTATATTTTGTTATCCAAATCATTGTAAATTAGAGCTACGTACTAAAATAGTAATTGTAATAAGAGCTAAGCATTAAAATAATATTGGTAGAAATATTTTGAGACATAAATTCATGATCACGATTATGAGGCTAACGTAAGAGATGACATGTGTGTGGTAGACATATCCTTATTTATGAATGTCCCTTTTAGTGTTTAGTATAACACACACACACACACACACACACACACACACACACAACACACATAGGAGTAAACAGCCCAATGAACTGAATGGACTGAGCTCAGCTTCCAATTCATAAACAGAATTTAGTAATACCCCAGACGTCCTTCTCAGAGTGACCCTCCTGGGATGGATTTCTAGGTAGCAGTTTAAAGAAACAGTGTGGTTCTGTGATTCACAAGGACAGGTGGTTAGAAGACTCAGACTGTTTGGGGGGCAGTATCTGGACAGTTCTCTCATCAATTCTTGCTCCCTGATGAGGGCCTTGACTCATTCATTTCTTTAAGTTACACCACATCCCATTTCTACATCCTTTCTAATGATTCTGTGAGCTTTCTAATATCCCTTAATAAATCCCCTCCTGCTTAAAATAGTTTGGTGGATTTTGTTTCCTGCAGTCAAGGACCCTAAATGAAACAAAAGATTAATCCTCCTTAGGGAGGTGAAAAGTCAAAACTTATTGAATAAGATCCCCAAGGAATATGAATGGAAAGAGAACTTTCAAGAATGATTTCACAGTGGAAAATAGACTGCAGGGATATTTGCAAAAGAAGTGGGGAGCTATGAGAAGTACCCAAATAAGGTTAACATTAACCCTGATCCTTTGGTAATATTATGGATTGAACTGTCCCGCAAAATGGACAAGTTGAAGTCCGTGTGAATGTGACCATATTTGAAAACAGGATCTTTAAAGAGCTAAATAAGGTTAAATGAATTAATAAGGGTGGGCCTTAATCCAGTATGACTGATATCCTAATTAGAAGAGATTAGGACACAGAAATGCACAGAGGAAAAGACCATAGTGAAGACACAGGGAAGAGAAGGTCGCCACCCACAATCCAAGGAGCACAGGCCCTCAAAGAACTACCTTGCCACCTCCTTGATCTCAGACTTCTAGAACTCAGAACTGTGATGGGCAAAGAAAAAAAGTGTGTGCTGTGTAAACCACGCAAGCCGTGGTCCACTGCTAGGCAACCTGAGCAGACTAATTAATACGAAGAAGGGAGAGTGCTTCCAGATGCCCAGGTGGGCAGAGCAGATGCCCAGGTGGGCAGAGGGATGCTGAGAGAGGGAACAAAGGAATAATCACGGAGCTGTCCCGGTCAGTTCAGATTTCGGAGCAGTAAGGATGAAAACCAAATTTCACCTGTTTGGGGAGCCTCACTTTATTTATTTTTTAATTTCTTTCTTTAAATTTTTTTTAATGTTTTATTTATATGAGAGAGAGAGAGAGAGAGGGTTAGTATGAGCAGGGGAGGGTCAGAGAGAGAGGGAGACATAGAATCGGAAACAGGCTCCAGGCTCTAAGCTGGCTGTCAGCATAGAGCCTGACGCGGGGCTCGAACCCACGAACAGTGAGATCATGATCTGAGCTAAAGTCGATGCTTAACCAACTGAGCCACCCAGGCGCCCCAGGGAGCCTCACTCAATAATGAAATGAAGTCCTCCCCACCCCGGCAAATCAGGACATCATGAGGCATAGGAAAAGAAAACTGTGAAGTACAAAACCAGAACTTTCAGAACAAGTGTTTCCTATCTGGTGCAGAGGAGCCCAGAACCAGGACCTCAGGACACATCACTCTTTCATTTTTATCAGTCCTTTTGTTCAAGGAGAACAAGACAGAAAGGGTGCTCTCAACAAATCATCCTGGCAATTTTACATTGACTTATTGTTTGAAAAATACATCAGTGTGTGACCTTTACTTTGTGGTACACAGATCAACAAATAGACATTTTCAAGCAGGTCTAAGGGTCAGCTTTTATGAACCGAAGTATATAGGTTTTTTTATATTGTTTTGAATATGTTGGTTTCATCCGATTATATAAAACTGATGTCAGATTAATCCTAAAGTGAAAGATGCTATACTAAATACAAAAAAATAAGGTTATACATATAAAGGAATCATTAGAAAGTTTTTAGATTGATATGAAATTAACTTGGAAAATCAAATAAAGACTAGAAAGCTGTGTGTTCATTTTTTTACATAGACCAAACCTTAATCCAAATTCATATATATAGATATTAAAATGTCTATTTTTTGATTAAAAGTATTGTCACAATTGCCAAGGCTTTTTAGATGATTCAGATTATTTGATTAGCATGGAAATATTTAGAAACTACATTTTTAAAATTTTATTCACATTGGCTAAAATATACAAGCCAAAGTTTCCTGCACTTGTCCTTAGAAGCTCGTCCCTCTGGAATATTTTTTTAATACTTTTCCAAAGTGTTTACTTTCCTAATTACCTCCTGTTCCATTCGTTAAGTTCCCTCATGCTGGTCTAGAGGGTTCTTGCAGCCCACCGGTATTTGTAGATGAAATTTAAATATTTGCAAGAGTACTTGCCCCTGTTCTTCACTCATCAGTGGAGCAAAGTCAAACATCATTTAGTCTGAGACCCTGCCACCAGCATGGAGGGAGAGCTAGTCAATCTTTTCCTTTTTGTTTATCTGTTCTCCGCACAGCATCCGTTCTCAATGCCAGGGTCACTGATTATCCATTCATTCTCCATCCATTGAACATCTACGTGACAGGCACAAAATTTAGTCTGAAAATTTAAGGACTTTCACCCTAATGGGCACAGACAGATGGAGCAAATAATTACAAGGTGATTCGACATGTTCTGGTGTGCACCACACGTAATGAGCACCCCTAGGAAAGGGAAGCAGGCTCCAACTGGGATAACTGGTATGTCATGCCAGAGATGGGTCTGGAAAGGTGAGGGATCCCTCCACTGAAATCTGAATGGTGCACATCGTGGATAAAGACAATCTGATCGATACATTATATATGTATTATTCAGCCTTCAAGGAAAGAGAAAATCCTATCATTTCAACAACTCGGATAAATCTGGAGGGCAGTATGCTGAGTGAAACAAGCCAGAGAGAGAAAGACAAACAGTGTGTGCTATCACTTATCCATGGATCCAAAATAGAAAAGTTGAAGTCACACAGGAACAGAGAGTAAAAGAGTGGTTGCCAGGGGCGGGGGCGGGGTTGGGGGGGCATANAGCTCATAAAAGGACGCAAACTTTCACTAGTAAGATGAATCAGACCTGAACAGCATGGTGATCAGTTAAAACACTAGGTTGTATAATTGACATATCTTTTTTAGACTTGATATTCGTTAAGCGAGTAGAACCGAAGTGCCCCCCCCCACGCATGCAAAAGGTACAAAGTGGGGGCAATGCCTTCAAATGCGTGAATTTCTCGCAACACCAGGATACACACTTGAAACATCTTACGGTTTTCTCAATTCTACCGCAATAAACCTGAAAAAAAAAAAATAGGAAAAGGCAAAGCTATCTTTTTGCTGACAGAAAGGAAAGGTTTCTAAAGGAACAAGCGGTCTGATTTAAACAGTTAGAGACAATTAAAAACTCTGGCTTATGATTCAGAGAACGCAAATTGAAATCAATGCTTAATGATTCCAAAGGCATGCGGCTAACAGCACTAGGATGGCAATAAGCCTGAAACCCTTGGAGAGGAAAAGTAATTTACTCCAGAGCCATGAGCTCATGCTCCTGCTGAGCTTCGCAGGGAAGCCCTGGGACCAGTCCCGCCCGTCTTCCGGTATAAACCCGGTGTAAGTTTCCCGGCGCGGTAAAGACACCACCTGCTCCTCGTGGCCGGTCTCGTCCCCCTTGCTCGCTGGGCAACTGCAGAAAGGCCTTGGCACTGAGCCAGGCAGTTTGCATCCCATGCGAAATCCACGCAATAAAAGAAAGAAAGAAGGGGAAAAAATCCCACCCTCGGCTTGTGAAGATGGTTAGGGAGCTGGTGTGAGGCCTCAACACATTTTTTATGAATTCTCTGTGGCTCCAACTTGGATTCTTGCTGAGAAGTGTTCACTGACATGGCCTTCTGGTGCTGAAATATTTGTATGTAATTTACCTCAACAGATGGTGCAGAGATGCACAAACCCGGATTCTACTCATTTAAAAATGTGGCTGGTTGGCACTTTCTTACACTTCGTTCCTGCGTTTGAATAGGCAGTATTGTTTCAAGGCACCCAGCCGTCAGGTTCCCCGGCCTTTGGAGATATTCTGGGAGGGTAAGGATTTGTTGAAGGAATGCGTATCAGGATCTGGAAGGACTCTCACATCGCCATAACCGTATCCTGCTAGCCTCTCGCTATAGAGAATACATCGTGTGCCTGGGAATAGGTCCTATTGAAATCCACATGAAACGTTTGTGCTTGCGAGCACGGCCAGAAATGGCCCAGGTAATATTTTTTTACGTCCCCTGTAATTTAATACAGGGTGCAAAAGGGAATATCTGTTACACAGAAATAAAGTATTCTCCATCTCCCCATCTCTCAAGCTCTCCAACATTTCATATATCATCACACATTGCTGGCAGAGCTTTATATTAGATATCAAATTAAAAATGCATAAACGTGCATGATCTGTTCATTTTCGGTGGCTGTGAAGGGGCACCAGGAAAGTCTTCCTCGAGCCACCGGGGTGTCTGAAGTAGGGAAGGGTTTCCATTCGGCGCTTTGAAGAACACTCTGCTCCAAATCTGTGAGAGGAGCTTTTGAGCGCGAGTCTTCCACCTCTAGACAGACTGGCAGTCTGTTAACTTTGTTCTGACTTCAGTCACTTGCTCTGAAACTCACATCGACGCTACATACTTTCCTGGGCTGGGGACACCGTGGGGAGAAGAGCCAGGTGGCCACTGTAAACCTGACTTCTTCGTCTTGGCATTTGTTTTCTCTTCCTGGTGTGCCCGTCCTCCTGGGGGTTTTCTGCAACAGTTCGTGTCAAGGGAAAGGGGGGCTCTTGTCTTCTCAGAGATTTTTTTCACTGCTGATCACTCCTCAGACTAAACCCTCTGCACTCACTGCCCATCATGTGTTCGGCAACCCCCATAGTTCACCCGCACCCCCTCTTTCAGTCAACTTCCTGTGTCCTATGTCTTCCCACCTGCTTTGAGGGTCAGATGTCAGACTCACTTGCAGGATGACACAGACAGATAAATGGCACGGAAAAGGAGCCCCTAAACGGGCCGGTTTATATGTTATAGGTGTGCTTGAAGGTAGCATGATGAAGATGACATCTTGCATCAGGGGGAAAGGATACATTAGTTACATCGTGGGATTGGGCCAAATTGGCTAACCATGTGGAAAAGGAAAATGGAGTTAAACCCCTACCTCACAGCATGCACCCTAATAAAAACCAGATGTATTAAACACTTAAATATGTGTATATATATTATATAAATATATATAACCACTGAAACATAGGTGAGTACGTGCTGCTGGCATAAACGAGGCCTGTGGAAGTGCCAAGGCTTGGACGTGCCAAGACAGAAGGGAAAGGGAAAGAACAGTAATTTGACTCGGTGACTGGAACTTTCTAGATGGAGAGAGGGTGACATTGCAGGTGATATATATCCTTTGTAGGATAATATTTGTAGTATAATATTAAAATAGTATAGTATCATATTAAATTAAATATTATTATAGTATTAAAATGTTCATGTTTAAGGGGTGTCTGGGCGGCTCAGTCAGTGAAGCATCCAACTTCGGCTCAGGTCATGATCTCACAGTTTGTGAGTTCAAGCCCCAAGTCGGGCTCTGTGCTGACAGCTCAGAGCCTGGAGCCTGTTTCAGATTCTGTGTCTCCATCTCTCTCTCTCTCTCTGCCTCTTCCCAGTTCACACTGTCTCTATCTAAAAAAGAAATAAACATCAAAAAATTTCTAATGTTAATGTTTAATATCTAAGTATCTCCTAATACTAACTAATTGATTACATTAGTAGAATAAAAAAAAGGACAAACACTCTAATTGGTGCTGAGGAGAAGGAGGAATCAAATGGCCAATGTGCTCCTGAGATATTATCGGCACGTAAGCATCAAAGGAACAGAAAGGCAACAATTAAATTCCACTTTTACCTATAAAATGGGAGACTGAAATACATTATCCAGAATTTACAAGGCTGGGGGTAAATACAGCCTCTCAAATGTCATGGTAGAGTTTATATTGGTTCCTAATGGTGAGCAAATCAGAAATATGCAGGAAAAAAAAAAGTTTAAAAGTTTATAATTGGTGCTAAGTTTCCATTGTAAATAGTTAACTATAAGGAAAATTTAGATGCAAAATATTGCTTACAATGGTTAAACATTGAGAAGAATTTTCATTTTAAATTATAAAGATTTGACTAAATCACATAAAAGAGGATGCTATATATCCAATTACAATGACTCCATAGCTTACTATTTAAAACCAGGGGTAAACAAATTACTACTTAGGTATTAAGTATGCATTAAGGGCATGTATGAAATTAAAAACACAACCGTGTAGAAGTCTGATAACAAATACTGTGTGTATATTTATGTATTTTAATTAGCGAATAAGGCTTATTCTTTATTTTATTATGAAAATGCATTTTGTCATCAAAGAAAAAATGTTGGATGGTGTCATATTAATTTGTACATGGCATGCAAAATTATGTTACAACAGATATCTTTATGATTAAATTAGCTGAGGGGTCACTGGCCCTTTCATAAAACTCTTTTGATGAGGGGTGCCTGGTGGCTGAGTCTGTTAAGCCCTCGACTCTTGGTTTTGACTCCAGTTATGATCTCATGGGTTCATGCTTCTGGGTCACATGTCAGGGTTGTGGGATTGAGCCCCACATCAGGCTCTGTGCTGAGAGAGAGGAGCCTGCTTGGGATTTTCTCTCTTCTCTCTGCCCCTCTGCTGCTCATGTGTGCTCTCTTTCTCTCTTTCAATATAAATAACTAAACTTAAAAAAAACTCTTTCGATGATTCCTAACAGGTTTTAAGTGATTAGAAAAGGATTAGCATATACCCTGGGGAAACTGTTTGCTCTTCAAGCTTTTGTTGCTTACATGGTCTGCTTTTACCTTCCCATGATATTCAAACAACCGTTGAACCCTGTTCACATATTTAGCAATAATTAGCCATCATCCCTTTTTTTCCCCTTCCACCCAACTTTATTTTTATTTATATATTTATTTTTTAATAGCTTATTGTCGAGTTGGTTTCCATATAACACCCAGTGCTCATCCCCACACGTACCCTCCTCCATGCCCAACTTTAATTCAAATCATGGGTATATTTCTTACCGGACCTTTTTCAACTTCTTTGTGAAGAAAATGGGAAAATACCCCCTCTCAGTTTCCTCCCAAATTCTAGGATTGAGAAGTAGATACAAAGTAGAAGGAGAAGTAGATACAAAGTAGAAGTAGATACAAACCACATGACTGTTGAGGTAACTTGGTCTGTGAAATCCCAAACCGGCTCATTTCCTCTGCTCTGTCTTAGAAATCTGCTGGAACTCTGGCGAGGAGCAAGTGACTCGAATTCTTCCCATTTCCACAGGCCTCCATGCGACCTTGCATGTGCTTTCCTGTTCCGTAACTCACTAGCCAGGACACACCACTGATTTTCCTCTAAAAGATAATTCCTAGCAGCCATCTTTATTAATGTGGCAAATAATTCCTACAAGCTGGGGTGACAAAAAGCTTACGTGAACTGTCTGGATCCACCTTCTTCCTCCTTTAAAGACTACCTGTGCTTCTCTTGCTAGCTCTCTGCCGGTATATAGCAATGACCACTGTATCAAAAGCCTCATTAATTTACTCTCCTACGTGATCATCTCTTCCAACTGTTAGCAATGGGAAGAACCAATAGACTTTGTATTTTTCATCTTTCGCTTTTTCTACCCCCTTTATTTCTGTGAGGTATAGAGTGACTTGCAAAGATTTATTTTTCCATGAAGATCGGTCAGTTTCATTGTCAACGTATCACTTATTTTCTCCTTTCTATTGCAGATTATGAAGCGTAGTAGCTGCTAACTAAAATCTCACTGTTGTAATTGTTGTTTTCTTACGTGATTTTTCATTTGTCAGCCATTAGGCCTGAAGACCTAATGATAGAGATTCTTAGGAAACCCTCGGATGAGAAATGGTCAGCAGCCTAGTGATACATAAGGCAGGACCACGCACACGCATGCTTATGTTGCTCTGTGTGATAAAGACTGGTTGTTACACGTGTGCTACAGGAAAAGTCTTTAGGGGCTTTATGGATTCTCAAAATTAAAAAGCAAAAACACAAGACATGAAACAGGAATAAGGAATTACAGGCTCAGGGAAACCTTCCAATTCCATGTCAAGGAGAAAACCACAGAATAGAGGCCCACATCCATCCATATTGGAGTAAGACTATCCACTTTATTCAGGATCAGAGATATTTTTTAAAAATGAAGAGGATCTGATTTGAAGACTAATTAAATTTGCTCTTTTAGGTAACATACTTAAAGAATTTATAGTGGTATCTTCAAGGTCATTAGACCGCCTTCACAGCATGTAAACGGACCACAGGTAATCTTGTTCGAGCAGGGGTTATCAGCATTATTCAGGCTTTGGAGATAAGGCTGTTCCACGTCTGCCTTAGTGAGGGATTCATATCTTCGGTGAACTAGAAATGATGCCTGAAGAAGCTTATCTAAATCTCCCTCCTTGCTGTACTTCAATAAACGGATAACTAGTTCTATTTGGTTTGGGATTTATGTGTATTCCATTTGATTCAAGGAAGTTAAAAGTGCTTATGACTATTTATCATATCCTTAAAACCGCCTGGTATCCTGGATTTGGAGTCAGAAAACGTAAGTTTATACCCCAACTGGATCACACGTTTTCTGTGTAACATTGAGCGAGTTAATCATCTTCCCGAAGGCTTCATTTCCTTATCTGTACCCGTAGAGCCTAACTCATGAAGTTGTGAAAAATCTAATATAAACATGCAGATGATGGAATTTATAAATTAAAAAGTGTGGCCACAAACAAATGTGAGTCACTTTCAATGCAGTAAACACGTTCGGTCTACATGCTGCCTTGAATCATTTTTTTTAATAATATAATTATTTGTTTATTTTGAAGAGAGCCAGAGAGTGAACATGAGGAGAGCCAGAGAGTGAACATGAGTGAGGGAGGGGCAGAGAGAGGGGAAGAGAGACAATCCCGAGCAGGCTCCACACTGTCAGCACAGAGCCCAACATCGGGCCTGAACTCACCAACTATGAGATCGGACCTGAGCCGAAATCAGAGTCAGACACTTAACTGACTGAACCACCCAGGCGCCCTTCTTGTTAATAATGCGAAAGAACATTGTGCACGATGTGTTTGTCATGCTAGATTTTGTTTCTGCAATACTAATTTGCCTCCCATATATAACAAAACATTTCCCTGCTTTCAAAATACAGAATTATCTTTTCATTTCCCCCCTCCTCCCTTATTAGCCTGTATGTCAACAGATCTATTCATCCCTCACCTTAAAATGTCTCTCCCTTTTCTCCCCATCTCCATCCCTTGGCTTTCATATTTGTTTGTTTGTTTGTTTCGTCTTCAGCTTTGGCCAAGCAGGACAGGCCTGTCAAATAGACCAGGGTGTGAATTCTGGCTCTGCTGGTCTGTGATCTTAAACCTTGATGTTCTCACCTATGAAATGGGGATAATAAAAAAATCCCTCAGAGGGGTTTAATTTAAAGAAATTTTCATTATAACATTAGAACATCCCTGAGTTCAAAATATACAATGATTTATATTTTTTTCACCAAATAAAGTTAAAATTTCTCAGACACGCTTTTGAGACCAATCTCCTCTGTCCCATCAAACTTTATCTCCTAATGTTTCTCCAATCATTATTACCAGCCAGTGGATTTGCTGCTTCTACACAAGAGGCACAAAACTCACATGCCTCTTAAATTGAGTCTTTGGTTTCCCTATTTTGAAATGGAGAGAGATATTTTTCCTGCATATGTAACAGAAATATTTTTAGGAAAAATGTGCTAACCTGTATTACAGAACATTGGTCGATGCCAAAGGTACTTATTTGCAAGGTACCATTACTACTTGGCATAGCCATTGGCTTATCATTCATCTGGCTGAAATCAATCTTTCTCCAAGCCTCCTTCGACTCTCTAAATGAGAGTGGCTGACTCCAGGTGGAGAGATGGATTTTTTTCCAACTGCTTTTCCCTTTCTACCAGTGAGAAGCAGAATAAAAAGAAAATACGTAATATTCATTCACCCACAGGATTTACTCCCATAAAGGTCAGATAACAGATGATGACAAAACCTTATTCTCTACATTCTATCACAACTGTTAGGCTTTACAGCCTCCAAAATTTTATGTGTGACAAGCATTCCTCATGACCAATCATACATAATTAGAAAGGTGTATGAGGAACATTGTGAATAGGATTGTTTCTCTGCTAAGAAACATGCCTATTTGCAATACATAGCAATGGTGTCTTGCACATAGCTCTAAATGCATGATAGTTAATGAATGAATTGAAGCTTATTGTATATTTCTCCACATGCATTCCTGCCTAATTAATCATATTGAAATGATTAGTATTTGGAGAAGAGGCCTCATACATAGGGTACTACTTTTTGCGCAAAGACTGGAGCCCTGGGCACTCTGTCAAGGCTAAGGATAGGGTATATATAGGGTGGCTCCAGCCATGCTGATGCCAAGGTCAAAGAAGATCCGAGGTTGTGAAGCCAAGAGTACTGTATCCATTTATACAAGGTCACAGCAAGGACACATAGCAGACCGCGGGAGGTTGGGAATAAACTCATTTACTATTTGCCAAGAGCAAGACACATAGAGATTCCAAAACCAGGCAGCCAGGGATAAACATAGATGAGGTGTCATTGAAAATAGGCCCAGATAGGGAGGCAGCATCAGGAGCTCAAGGTCAGGCCAAGTATGTTGTAGCCCAGAACATGTCATGAATTCAGTGCCTGGGCGTAGGGCGTGTGGAGCGAATGGTGTGGACTGAACAAATTAATAGGAAAAGATAACAAAAACATTACCATCTAGAGGATCTGTACAAATTAGCTTCTTTTCAACTGGTTCTGCTTTTTATTTGTTTGTTTGTTTTTTTAATTTGAGAGAGAGAGAGAGAGAGATTGCAGATGAACAGGGGAGGGGACAGAAAGAGGGAGAGAGAGAATCCCAAGCAGGCTCCACACCCAGCACTCAGAGCCTGATGAGGAGCTCAATCCCACAACCATCAGATTATGATCTGAGCCCAAACCAAGAGTCGGATGCTCAACCGACTGAGCCACCCAGGCGCCCTGAGAATTGGTTCCTTAAGGGACGAGCCCATCTTCAGAATTTACAGAGGTTCTAATTCAACATAACATAGTTTTAAGATTCAAGTGGCTGACTTAAATTCTAAATGGGAAACCATCCATGTGGGGCCACCCCGAAAGTAAAGACTGCCAAGTGGCAGCTGGGAGTGAGAACATAAGCACCCCCATCACCTCTGTAATTGTCAGAATAGCCACAAATGACAAGGGTGAACTAGAGCAAGAGAAATTAAATCCCGAAATCAAACTCAGGTTTCTAGCTTCGCCCCGGGGACTAGGCCTGTTTTGAAGAGTCCACCTCTGAGCGAAATGTTTGTCAATTTAATGTTTGTCAATTTAATTCCTTTGAGGGAGTTTGTTTCTGTTGCTTGTTTGGTTTCCCTTTATTTTTTAATCTCTTAGCAAGTTGCCTGCACTTCAACTGTGAACAAAAAGAGCAAGATCATTCTCAATGAGAGCATATGTCTTCTCAGCAATAAGCCCAATTCCTCTGATAAACAAAAGAAATCTTGGTCTCTCTTTATGGAGTGCCAGTTTTTCATCGAGCGAGGTCATGAATTTAAATTACACGGAAGGACAACTGGAGACTCATCTGGCGTAAACGAGTGTGGTGTTCCCGGGGCCCTTGTCAAGGCTGGTGCCAGTTAGAGGGGTTTTTTGTTTTGTTTTTTTAATAAAAGATCCAGAAAAAGAGCACAGAATGAAATTTCCTCGTTTACAGATGACATTAAGCTTCTGGATGGGAGTAAAGGCCAATATCACAAATATAAAGAAACAGCTCATCCAGCTCTTAGGTTTGTAAGAACCTTTATCCACTCCGTTTCCTATACCATGTCATGTCTACCTTTCAAAACTTGTGATGTGGTTTCTTATTTCCAGCCGCCCACCCCCCAAATAAAAACACATCAGAATATGTTGCTGACAGCTCATGATTCTTTGAATAAATACGTTCCGACCCTCCCGGCATGATTTTGAGACCCATGCCACCCTTTGAGAGGCAGTGAGAGGATATTGAAGTTGGAAGATGATGGCAACTATCCCAGAATGCTTTTAAAGGCAGTGCTATTATCATACGCTTTTAATCAGAGGCATATTTAATATAAAACAAGTAAAGCATAGTGCATGGCATACTTGAGGTAAAAAGAAACAAAAAAACGTTTTTCCCTTGGTGCTGACATTCACTGATTTT
Source organism: Crocuta crocuta (assembly GCF_008692635.1). Taxonomy (NCBI): domain Eukaryota; kingdom Metazoa; phylum Chordata; class Mammalia; order Carnivora; family Hyaenidae; genus Crocuta; species Crocuta crocuta. Next base: position 8,395,106 of record NW_027528362.1, on the reverse strand, counting down.
AAATACCTTATGCAAACCATTTAATCTGTTTTTTAGTATTTTATGTTTCTTTTCATTGAACACACACACACACACACACACACACACACACACGGCACCTGGTTGGCTCAGTCTCAGGTCATGATCTCATGGTTCCGGAAGTTTCAGCCCCTCTCCCCCAACCTCCTGAACTGGGCTCTGTGCTAACAGCGCAGAGCCTGCTTGGGATTCTCTGTCTCTGTCTCTCTCTCTGCCCCTCCCCTGCCCAAGCTCTGTATCTCTCTCTCAACAGAATAAAATAAACATTAAAAAATTTAAAAGCAAACAAAACAAACAAAAAACACACTTAATGATTTACAATTAAAGTGGAACCCATAATAACTGAAATTCAAACTGATTCTCACATTATCCTTCATGTAGTCTAGTAGGAAATGCAATCAAGAGTGGGTGTCAGGAAGAATTTTGTTAATACTAACAGGATAAATATCACTTTATTATCAGAATTTCATTGTAAATAGATATTTTTGCCTACTTTATTATATTTTGGCTAATAATAGAAGCTTTTACTCTCTGAATTAATTCTATCTGCTCCCTAAAATATATCTAAATTTAATATATATATATATAAAGTAATAATGAAAAGTCCTTAAAGTTGCTGAAAAGAATTTAGATAAGGTGATACTTGCCTGGGTTGACTCAATAATTATCCATATAATTATATAATCCACCCCCCAAATGCAGAATTTGGGTGAATTATTTGTAAATTACTTAACATTTCTTGGACTCTTTTTGAAAAGAAATTATCCTATGTATTTCCGATATCTTGGGCTAACTCAATCTCTGCATTAGGAATGACACAAGTTTATACACTATGTCTTCACGTACCAAACCACTCCGCCGGAAGATTAGCTCTGCACTTTAACAAAGGCGTGGGGATGTTTGCAAAACTCCGGGCATCAGAATTGGGGATTTGGCAAGAACTCGGACCTCCATGCAGTCCGGGTCCGCACGCACGCTCTGCTCACCCAGGAGAGGGGCCTGTGGTGTAGACCAAGTGAGCAGAGTGAAGTCTGTCTTTGCTGGAAGTTCCGAGGATGCCCGCCAGCCTTCCCAGTAACGTCTACGCAGTTTTACACGGGGAATACACTGAACACCGACGCACTCCGCACCTGGGAATCTCAGGTCCGGAAACATCCACGGTGCTTGTAAAGTCACACGTATCGTCCGTGGAAAAACTAGTATTCGAATTTTGTTTCCTTTGACGATATTCCATGATTAAAAAGTTAGAAGGCTTTTCATGAAATGGCTGAAATGATCGAACTTTCTGTGATGTGGGTGGTAAATTCAGAGACCTGCCCTAAAGGTTGTATTTCAACAAATCAACTGGACTGTCTTAAAATAAATAAATAAATGAAATGAAACGAAAAAAAAAAAAACATCTAGCCTATGATCTATTGAATAAAGCCTCTTTCTCTTTTTTTTTTTTTTTTTTTTTAAGAAAACAAATTACTGTGAGATAATCCAAACTGGTCTCCTTTGACCGCAATCAGCTGCCGCTCAGCATTGTGGGTAACGGCGGTGGCCCTGGGGGGATGCACCTGCTTTGGGCGTCTGATCCCGCGGCTCTCCTCGTGTGGTAAGCAGGGCAAGAGGGGGGACGCAGGCGCCGTCAGAATCCCTCCTGACCTGTCAGGCGGCTGCTGGCGCCGTGACCCCGTGGAGAAGTTCAAAGACGGGAGAATACAGTCAACGAAACCCCTGAAACTTGTACTTGGTTTTTCTGATCAGTGTATTTGGGTTCCAAAAACAGTATGTGGCACGTAATTATCCCTGTCAATATAGATTCATCAGATGTGGGGAAAATGTATTCAGGACAGTGGAGAGATTTATTTTTGGCTAATGCTAATGCACATGGTATTGATTTGCCAGAAGAAAACATGTATCATTATATATATATGTGTGTGTGTGTGTGTGTGAGATATGTGTTAGTGTATATATGGTATATATGTATATGTATGTGGTATATATGTGCATATATTTATGTATATGGTATATATGTGTTATACGTATATATGGTATATATGTGCATATATATGTATATGGTATAGATGTGTGTATAGTATATATGTGAACTGTGAATATATATATGTATATGGTGTATATATGTGTGTATATATGTATATGGTACATATGTTTTATGTGTGTATATATGTGTATATATGTATATGGTATATATGTGTGTGTGTGTATGGTATATATACTTATATGTGTATACATATACATGTCTATATATTTATGTATATATTTATATATTATGTATATATTTATTTATATGTAATATATATTATGTATATATTTTTATATATTTATGTATACATACGTGTGTATATACTTAAGTATATGGTATATATGTGTTACATGTATATATGGTATATATGTGCTTATATATGTATATGGTGTAGATGTGTATATGGTATATATGTGAATTATGAATATATATGTATATGGTATATATCTGTGTATATATGGTATATATGTGCATATTTTTGTATGTGGTACCTATGTGTTATGTGTATATATATGTGTGTATATGGTATACATGTGTGTATACATGGTATATTATGTGTATATGGTATATGTGTGTATGGCATATATGTGTGTATATATGGCATATGTGTGTATATATGTATATAGTATGTGTGTATATGGTATATATGTATATATTCATATGACTTATACATAAAAGAGATATGTATTTTATGTATATATGTATACACACACATACATATATATTATAATCTGCAAGTACCTGGTCCTAGGATTCTTCAGGAATAACATGACCACAGAAGAAAATTCCTCATCAAGATTCAGCAGCGCTTGCTAGTGGGACAGCAGTGTTAGCTTCATTTTCTATGACATTGTGCTGACCTAATAGCCTGCTATGCCGCCGTTTGCTGCTTTTTTTTGTTGTTGTTCAAATGAAGATGAATTTCAATATTTCGCATGCTTGCATAATTTGGTGTCACATTCCAGGCTATCACTAGCTTTTCCATATATAAATTATTAGGCTATCATTTTACAGAGGCTTGGCGTGCTATATTTAGGCTTCTGTGCCTTATCCCAGCCTTCTCTTCATAGCATTACTGTTACAGACCCATTAGAGAGAACAGAACTGAACTGCTGTTAGTGCAGAATGTTAGTGATGTATATTAGGAGCCAGATTGCTGGAAGCATACATATTTAATGAAGCAAGCCTAATACAGGATATAATGTTTAATAGCCTAAATAGGGCAAAAAATATAGTTGTGAAATTATCTCCATGTCACTGAATGCTAAACCCAAATTAGGAAAAAAAATCCTTTGAGGTCATTAACAAAATTATCCAGTGACATTTTTCTAACAATGTAACAAATAAAATTAGTTCCTTATTTATGTGGTTAAATGATTAATGCATGACTGCATTATTTATATTGAGACAATTATTGTTAACTGTATGCTTCAAATTTAGGATGTAAGTAAATTATTTCTAAGGACAGAGCTTTATTGTATATAAAGGCCTCTGTGAAATGCCACTTCTTGAATAACATTGGAATATCTGGATTTTACGTTTTTGCTTTTGCATTTTTACCTTCTCTGAATTATTAAAAATTTGAAATTACCAAGCAAAGAGAGCAACATCATTCTTATTTGCACTTACCTTTTTTTGTTTCATAAAAAATGGTAGGTGAGAAATGGAGATGCTAAAAAAGAGCTTGCAAACCAATCTAAATGATGCTCCTTTAAAATTTTTATTTTTTTTATTTAACCATAAGCCAAAGTGCTGATTTTAAGTAATATTGTTGCATTGTATCACCTGAACTATTGTATCTATCATTTACACTTATTTCACATTATTTCAAATTTGGCAGGAGCTGTAATGTCTCATATGTAAATCTGACTTTTGTTAGTTTAGTCTAACGTCATTCTGATGTCTGATGTCCCTGGAATGGTTTTCTGTTCGTGAAACTTTAGAAATTTTGTGCAAATGGGCCTTTGGGCATCCAGAATTTACTTGTGCATCCTGCATGTAGAAGAAATTCAGTTAAATTTATCTGGTGTCTAGAAGAATTCCTTCCCCGAAATTAAGTTCCAGATGGCAATTCTGTGTGAACTGTCGACCAATCACGACATAACCAGTGACCATTGCTGGCCCCCACTGACCACTGTCACAAGTGCCCATCTCTGACCTGGGCACTTCCGCCCACGCCTTACGTGGGCATCGCTGACCAGAGCAACTCTTTGAAATAGAAGACAGACTCATAGAGTTCAAATGAATTGCTCACAGTCTCACATCTAATAAGTAACAAAAGAAACACTTCAAACAAATTATATTTCTGTGTAATTTTTTTAAATGAAGGAATGTTGGATGTTTAAGTACAATGAGGTAGTTTGGTCTACAGTATATTGTGACAAACAGATATGTACGACAAACATACATGTGTGCCAGCTCTGAAGCATTTAGCTGTGAAAGGGAAGTCTTTCAAGACTTTTTATTCAAATTAGCATTCAAATAATTTCTTCATGTTGACATTAATGTTAATTTTTTTTCTATTTCATAATCAAAGTGTTCTTGCATAGCTCTCATTTTTTTTAGTGTAAAATCTGACCTTGCATAATGCTTTGGGACCAATCACACAACTATTTTAGTAGAGATTGCTAACTGGATGGGGCTTGAGAGTAATGGAGGGAAGAAAGGTTGTAAAGACGACATTTGTTTAAAGAAAATGTTTTAATAGAAATCTATGGGGTGCTTGGGTGGCTTAGGCTGTTATACATTGGAATTCAGATCAGGTCAAGATCTCCCAGTTTGTGGGTCCATTCCCTGCATTGGGGTCTGTGCTGACAGCTCAGAGCCTGGATCCTGCTTCGGATTTGGTGTCTCTCTTTCTCTCTGCTCTTCCCCCGCTCACACCCCGTCTCTCTCTCTCTCTCTCAAAAATAAATAAACATTTAAAAAATTTTAAAAATATAATTGTTATTTAATTCCCACTACCTATATTTTTAAAGCAATTGTAGTTAATATTTACATTGTGATAAGATCAACATTTCATTAATTATTTGTTTCTTCAAAGCCTTGAAATCTAGCACAGTTGATGTTTTCTATCTCTTATATTTTACTGTTTTTCACTTATATTTCATCTACAGGCTACAAAGATTTAAGAGTTTAAAAAAAAAAACCATGAAATGAAATGCCAAAAACAGGTTATTGAAGGATTATGATGTGAGAAATAATCTTGAAAATGATTTGTAGCTGAGGAAAATAGCAGAATGAAAAGCATTAGAAATTATATTACTGTAGGGAGACCTGGGTGGCTCAGTTGGTTAAGCCTCCAACTCTTGATTTCAGCTCAGGTCAAAATCTCATGGATCATGGGTTCACACCTCACGTGGGGCACTGTGTGAACATCCTGGAGCCTGCTTGAGATTCTCTCTCTCCCTCTCTCTTGCTGCCCCTCTCCTGCTTACGAGCGTGTGCTCTCTCTCTCTCTAAAAATAAATAAGTAAACTTAAAAAAGAGATTATATTGCTAGAATTTGGAAAATGGTGACACAATGTGATTTTGGCCCCTGTTGATATATCCCCTATGCAGGTGTACCCAATATAGCCGCTTTATTTAGCCCTTGCTACTTAGCCAGTGACTAACTGGAGTTGCCATTATTTTTTAAAAGATCCTCTCTTTCCTCCTTTCGCCTAAAAAATCAGTTAAATACAGTTACTCACAGAATTAGACAGGGGCCATCTTGCTAAACAAATGGTCTAGCTTTGAAATCACATTACAGAGAACAGTAGATTAAATTATAGAAAATATTTCCCCAAATGAGTTTTCCAGTACCATGTTTGTAATCTTTAGTCTCCCAAACAAGAGAATAATCGCAGGTATAGGACACGTGAGCTGCTTGACTGAAGTTAGGAATGCATTACTCATGTTTAGTAGGATGCATTTGGTGGTCAAAAATCTAGTCATTTGTTTCTGTTTTGAATAAGTACCTTCATATAGGCAAAGGCCAGAACTTAAAGCACAGCAATTCTGACAGTCCAAATTCCCTCCTCTTGTATCACATAAAGTCCTCTTAATCTTAATCCTTTTTTCTGAGGACCTTTCCCCTTCTTTCTGAGGACCCACAAACAGCCTTCTACTTCTAAGCCTATCCCAAAACCGAAACAGGAAAGAAAAATAGGATAATTTTATGGAATGATCCCATTTTTTTAATGTTTATTTATTTTTGAGAGAGAGAGACAGAGACAGAGCACAGGTAGGGAAGGGCAGAGAGAGAGGGAGGCACAGAATAGGAAGCAGGCTCCAGGCTCCCACTTATCAACACAGCCTCACTGGGGGCTTGAACTGAGAAACTCACAAGCCATGAGATCATGACTTGAGTCAAAGTAAGAGAGCCAACTGAGCCACTCCGGTGCCGCTGGAATGATCCCATTCTTAGAGTAGAGAAAGTGAACTGAGTCATGAAAATAATAAAAACCACATGCTGTTCTTTTCCTCAATCTGATCACTTCAGAGCTGAGAAGTAGGTCATACTTCTTTCCC